>NC_056739.1:480046137-480176137 GCF_019279795.1 Protopterus annectens
CAGACTGTACCTGCCAGGCTGTACAGATCACTGTCTCCGGCCATGGACACAGTACCTGCACCTGGCACAGGTGACACGGACAGTATCGAGTACTAACTGGTGAAAAAAACACCCTTGCTGGTACTAAGCTAGACTGTGTACTATCGTCAGAGGCAGAAGGATGTTGATTGGACCCATTGTCCCTGTTGGGACTGGCCAGAGACACGTGCACGTGGTCGTCTTGGACGGTCTACCGACAGCATAGCCACAACATTGCTGGGGCTGGTACTGGCACTACGGGAGCGGCTGGCACTTGTGTGTCATCCGCGAGGACTGCCAGCTGATGATGTTGCTGGCATACATCCACGTTGACGTCCCAGCTATCCTGCACTGTCCTGGCACATGGACATAACATTGCGGAGGACATCTAGTGTCTCCCCCAATGTCTATCAATGACATCGGTGTAATTGCGGATGGCAGCGGCAAGGTCACGGATACTGTCATTGATTGCAGTGTTATGAGCCCTCTGCACCCTTAGTCCCTGCCTGGTGTACCGCTCCATACATGCCTGTGCTTGCATCATAGCCCAGAACATACCTGAGGTTGTGAGACCTGTGCAGGCATGCCTAGCAGGGGCAATATGACCAGCGGTGCTCCCACGAGAACCCCCTGGACATATGCCTATGTGGTACCATTCCGGGTGTCTGGGCATGGCTGCTGTGTGGGGTTGCATGTGCCATACATACCACACTTTCTTGGTCAATGCCTACCATATGCTGTTCCTCACCTAAGGCCATTGGTGTTGAGGGATGTAATGGCAGTACGTATGTGCGCATAGATGATGTGAAAAGCTATGTACTGTCAATTGGTGGACCACCGACAGACCCTGTCAAACATGCCTGTGCCACTACACGTGTATCATCATGGTCATTATTTCTGGCAGTGACATCAGGTTCCCTGCTGCACCCATCCAACAATACCTCTGCACCTGTGAGAGGGAGACAGGAAGCACACTTTACCATCTGTACGGGATGTTCGCACACATGCACACATGCACACATGAACACATGCACACTAATACACTACACATTCAAGTTGACACACACACCATTAGCAATATGGAACATAGTCATTAGTGGTTGATGGTGGAGTACAGTATCACAAGCCAAAGTGTCCTAACACACATGTCAGCATGCAGGATGTGTGTTGCTCAACAGCATGCAGTGTGAGTGTAGAGAGTCCTTGTTGATAACAGCATACATGTCATTGATGCATGTGTGTTGTACAATGATCTATTGATCATCTACATCATCTACTAATACATCAATGGCATCTACTGTTGCTGTGGATGTCTTCTGTGTTACATACCAACAGGGACATTGTACTCTATGATGGATGTTATGACTGATGAGTGGAGTGGAACACTGACCTCTGTTTCCATGGATGACACACATTTACTGATGACATGTGGACTGTACTAGGTTTACATGACTAGTGTGGCACAGTGATCATCATTAGGGACACTACTGTCCACCTGTGTCCCGTAGTCTCCTATCACACCTTTGGTGTTGAGTACACTACCACCTATGTGTTAGTTCATGGGTACAGTGCTTTTAACAACAGGGATGGCAATACCTGTACAACATTCAGCTGGAGTGTACATATGAACATCCACTGGTGTACACATAGATATGCATATCGGCACATATACAGTCCACCTTTCATGGTGGGAATATCAATTATGCACAGGTTGAGGGGGATACAATTATGTAATGATATTGTACAGTCTTGTGCAGAATGCATGGAAGATGTTCTCAGCCCATACATGTTTAGCAGGACCCCCTATCTGGAAGATTATATACCTAACAATTCATACCCACGGTGTTTGAACAACACATGTCATATGCCAGCACTGTATGCTGTCTTGTTTGACACACACTACAACCTACATATATATATGCACATAACAACCTGCACCAACATATAAATGTCCGCCCTTCACAAACAGTAGCAGTATGTCCCTTGCTCTATGCACATGTTCGGATGCTTATAAATTAGACACACATGTATCTCGACATATGTGTGTGCCATACAGACACATGGTCCACACTGTTGTAAGTCCATACACCTCACAGATGACCTGTTGGGCCTTGCTACAACATGGGCAGTTGTCACATGTGTGCATACAGTAATAGTACAAGGGTATACATAGCTGCAAATGATACATTACTATGCTAGCCTGCTACAGTACCTGCCAATGCTAAGCTACACATTATGTGACTATCATGCATGTCTTACTCTGTGACATCCAAATATATGTAGGTGTTTGCAGTACTCCCCTGGACTGCCATTAAACGCAGTACTATGCAGACCATTGATAACATGTTCAGATGTTTGACATGTACTGCTGAGATACAAATGTCACACTTATGTCCCACTGCACACAGCTACACAACAATTTCTCCATGGCAATACTTATGCATGGCATCAGTGCATACATACCTACTGCTGCCACATATGCATGTTTCAGAGGATCTACAGTACTAACCATAAACATCTACTACTTGCCGGTAACACAAACTGTTACATACCTGTATGTCCCTTTCAGGTCCTTCTGTGTATGCTTTGATGTATTTGTTTTTATTAAGTACAGAAACGTACTGTTGTTTGTTTAGAATTTGTATTCTGTTTTATTTTATTCCTGCTTGGAGTTGTTCACTATCTGGAATGTGCAATGTAATGATTGCATGTGGGGATAGCAAGTACTATCTGCTTTTATAGGTATCTACACATGTGCATGTGATGCCCTCTGCACCAATTGTTGTCCAACATTTGGTACATGCATACAGCCTGCTGAGTGGTAATTGCAGTACTCACTGTCATAGCAACCCAATGCTATAAATTGCTAAGGTATGTAGGTGTAGCCCTTTCAGAATTTCAGAGTGGGGCCCATGCTTGTTTGCTGTGGACACTGTTGTGTAAGTCAGAAGGTTGGTATACATCTTATAAATGAAGTTAGAGGTGTAGACAGTGATGTACATGTTGTACTCACACCTGACTGTTGCCACTTCCAGTACAGAGCTAGCAGTGTAGAGTTTAACTCACCCCTACAAATGCTTACACAACATTTATGTGATTATGTAGTTTCTTTTGTACTCATATAATCAACTGCCATACATATGTAGTTATAGAGAAATATTCTTTTGGCACATGAACTGTTGGTGAACTGTTATACTGTGAATATTAATGTACTCACTTCTGCAGGGTTTGTGATTTTTATTGTTGACATTAGCACAGGGTTATCAGGACAACTGGACAATTCCAGTACTGAGTATGTCTACCTACACCCTTGGTAGGCCCTAAACACACAAATATATTTTTATTGTGGGGGGGGGATGCTTACATACAGAGAGCATTATCTATTATTGTGTGGATATTATCTTACTGGACTTAAAGGATTGGTGTGTACCTGTTAGTTTATCAAGGCAGGTGGTCTGTCTACATAGTACACAACTGTGACCCTATTCAGATGTTAGCCAGATGTTACACTGTTATTCTTTATCTGTGCAACTCACAAGTGTTTTCAGTTCTGTTACAATGGCATTGTTACAGGCAGTTGCTACCAGTACATGGCTACATCCTTTTGTATTTCTGTGTTGTACTCCTACATAAGGGTATGCTTGTGGGGGTCCTACCAAAGTTATTTGCAGGGTGTGTAACAGCAGAATAGCTTATATGCCTGTGTGTTTCTGCCTCTGCCAGGCCTATTAAACACTCAGATACATCTTTGCATGGAGTCAGGGATAGGTAGTTCAAAGTGAGGTACACCTTACACATAATAGGGACAGTACGTGTAGACTTGAGTGAAGCAGTGCATATGGATTAGTACTCCTTTTATGAAGTACAGGCGGTGTCTACTGTTATTATTGTCAGTATTCATTGTGTAATACCCCACCTTTCTGATTGATGTCAGTACTTTTCAGAGGGATTCAGAGGGACACAGCTAAAATATGTTTCACAATCAGGGACATCCCTGAATAGTAGTCACAGTTACTAGGTATGGCCTCTGCCCTAATCAGATGTGACACTGTTTGTCCTGCTTTGATACTGTGTGGGGGTTGTAAAGTGCCTCTGTAACATTATTTGCTGCCTGCATGGCTGCTTCTCACATCACATCCATGTAATGCAATTCCACAACTATTGCTGGTAAAGATCCACAGAACAAGCTTTGTGTTATGGCCTTCCTATTTTTCCTTTACATTCACTCATTGTAATGCATGATATATTTATTTCAGCACCAGGTTATTGTATATCTGCTGTGGCTTAGTGGTACTTCATGTAGTCTAGTGTGTCCAGGGTCTGGGGTTTGAGACTGACAGAGTTTTTTTATTTTGCTGATGATCAGAACAAGGGCCCTGACATGGAGTGACTAAGGCACTTTTAAGCAGTTGTAAGCGGGTTTGTGTGGGTTTGCGTGACGCTTAGCAATGCTTAGTTTAGCGCACACATGCGCACACTCGCTTAAACCTGCTTACTACTGCTTAAAAGTGCTTACTCCTGCTAACCCCCATGCTAATTTCTTTGAAAGAAAAGAAAATGGGGAGATAGGAAAGTGGTGAAAACCGGGGCACAAAGAGGGAAAGACAGTAAGAAAACAAGCTCGGGATGTGCAGGAAGGGTGTAGGGAAGGTCCATAGCTGCCCATTTCTTTAACAGCAACAGCTGTGCATATGCAATGCATTTTGATGTAAATTTGAATCCTTCCACCCCTGGGAGAGGGGTGACTACAACAAAGTATGTTGTACTGCCAATTGTAATTATCAGTTTACATGTCCAATGGACATGTGTGTGAAATGGGCAGCTATGTATGAGGCGTAATTTTTTTGTGGGTACAGATTGCCCTTTTTTTTTTTCAGGTGAGAGTGGAAAGTGAGGTAGGGGTGTAGGTATTTTTGGGGAGGTAAACAGACAAGACAAACAAGATGCATACAGGGGCAGAGTATGACACATGGGGTGGGTGAACACAATTGATGGGAACGGATGTTTGGAAATTGCAGGCCCATGAGCCCACAGATGGTAACAGTGGGACTGAGATCCCCACCCATGGGCAGTCACCACTGAACCTTCAAAGACCCAAGGGTGGCTGTGCTGGGGGCTGCGTAGGAGGGGCAGGCTCACCCGTGAGTCGCGCCACTCTCACCTCGAGCTGGCATCGGGGATCAGCGACTAAACGCTGGATATCCCTATGCACCACAACCTGGACTGTTCGGAGGGTGACAGGTGGCCCTTCTCCACCCACGCTTGCAGGGGGGCGAGCCCCATCCCCTGCAGTGCTTCCACCCAAAGGTGGCATAGGACTAACGGAGGAGGGTGGCCTGGGCTGGGCACCGGACATGCTGGTGCCAGGTGCAATCGCCAGCTGAGGAGGGACAGGTGGGTCTGCTGGGACCGGCCTTCCCATACGTTCTGCGATTAGGTGTGTTTAATTACAACATAGACAACAGCATTGCAGATTAGTTGTAACAGCATGCAGTAATATTCCCATTAACCCAACACACCAGGGTTACAACAGTTGAACAGCAAGCATAACACATGCATATATTGAGCAACAGTGGACATTTCAACAGCATGCAGGGATGATTGGTGGCAACAGGCCACCAAGATTGTGGTGTTTGAACAGGGCACATGCATCAAAGTAAAAACAGATTTTAATTGAACAATAGGACATATGTTCCAACAAATGTTATGAGAATACACATACCCACTGAAGTGTGGAATTGCAATGTTTATGCACATGGAGTAGGGGGTAAAAAGAAACATCCATTAACATATTATTAGTACCAAAAAGTAGATGGAAATACTGGAGGTCTTCAAGTTCAGTCGAGGGTGAGGAAGAAAGTAGTTTCAATGCAGCATCGGATATTATTAGTACCTTTACTCTACACTACATTCCTATTGACAGCAGGTGTATATCCCCTACATGTATTATTACACTAGACAACATGCATTAGATTGTGTAATAGGTTTGGCTAGTTCATTATATACCTGACATATATCTGACATAGTAACTGTCCAAGCTGCAGATGTTACTGCTACATACTTGAATTTTATTTGTATATTGATGTATCTATACATCTGGATGTATTCACGTGACATTTTCACTTAATTTTCTACAGAAACCTACATTTCATGTAGCACACTCACATTTCTGGTGAACACCTTGACAAGCTACTTGTGTGCCAGATTTACCTATGCATGACAGCCATTTAGCAATTGTTGAGGACTGTTATATGCTTCACAGCTACTGGCACTTCCTTCATCCACTTTATATGGGACTGCAAAACTGTGGGCTGACAGCACTTAATACAACAGTACTATTTCTTGAATGCAAGGGTACAACAACATTTCTAAGTAACTGACACAGACACACTCCAAGTATTAGACCTTTATTATTCACATTAAACACTCTTTTCTACAGGCTCTCCCCTTAATTTGATATTACAGTGTATACAGAAGACATATTCAGGACATATTATACCTTTATTGATAGGTTCCAACACTCTTTTTCAGGCTCGCTCACTTATTTTATATGACAGTACATGCAGAGATAGTATTCCAGACTTATTTTACCTTTATTAATGGGTTACTACACTCTATTCCTGGCTCTCTGACTTTTGTTATATAACAGTACATGCAGGGAATTTATTCAGGGGATTAATGTTATCTGCTTCACAGCTACTGGCACTTCCTTCATCCACTTTATATGGGACTGCAGAACTGTGGGTTGACAGCACTTAATACAACAGTGCTATTTATTGAATGCAAGGGTACAACAACATTTCTAAGTAACTGATACTGACACACTCCAAGTATTATACCTTTATTAATTACATTGAACACTCTTTTCTACAGGCTTTCTCCTTTATTTGATTTTACAGTGCATACAGGAGACCTATTCAGGACATATTATACCTTTATTGATAGGTTACAACACCCTTTTTCAGGCTTGCTCACTTATATTATATGACAGTACATGCAGAGATAGTATTCCACACTTATTTTACCTTGATTGCTAGGTTAGTACACTCTATTACGACATTTTTGTAATGCTCTCTCACATATATTATATAATAATACATGCAGAAGTTTTACTAACCTGCCTGGTGGAGCAGCCTTAGCAGCCTATCTGCATAGGCTTGCTGATTCATAGCATGAACACCTGCAGCTGTGGAGTAAATGAAGGGATATTGAGACATACCTATCCATTATTTAGACTATATTAGCTTGTCTTACATACTGCATTCCATGGCTACCTATTTAGTAGTGGGGCATCATGCATCTGACAGGCCTCCTGGATCCACTGGTTCAGAAGGTCCTGCTTCCATCTCTTCATGTCTGCATGGTGGTGACGGACCTGCTCACCAGTCCTTGGGACGCCTATGGCACTGGTGAACTCATGAGCCAACCGTTTCCAAGCCTCTGCCTTATACTCCATTCCTTGGAACTGGCCCTGAAGGAGTCGAGTCTCATGCCGATGGACTAGGAGCCAAACCATGTATCTTGACTCCTTGATACCCCAGCATTGCATTGTAAAGCGTGTTCCCTCTCCGGCACCAGACATTCTAACTGCAGATGAGAGCTACAATCAGTTATGGTGAGTATTCCCACCTATGCAGCTTAAATATGCCACATTTCCCGCACTTTTCTGTGACTGGCCATTTTCGAATATTCTTGGCTGACTGCAGACCTGCTTAGCAATGGTTAATCTAACATTTATTACTATATATATGTTAACAGTGGATGTTTATCCTAAGCTGGGGTGGCTTAGTGGTTCAGTACTTTGACTATGGTACACAGTGTCCTGGGTTCAAACCTTATCATTGCTTTTTATTTTACTAGTATCCAGTCAGGTTAGGGGACGTGGCTGTGTTTAAGCAACTTTGCTCTATGTTGCTCCATGTTGCCTGACGGTGCGTGGATTGGCGCGGCGTGTACCTCCGCGCAAACCGATTGCACTGGGTAAAGCTTGATTTAGCTATGGGCAACTAAATTGCACTGGGTAAAGCTTGATTTAGCTATGTGCAACTACATTGTGCTGGCTAAAGCGCTGCTTAACTGTGGACAATTATATGTCAGGTTCCTTTATGACTTTACATTTTGTTCACTGATACATAGGCCATTTCAATACTTTTTAGTAAAAGTTTTATCATATCTGTCAGGACTTATTTCATATACTCATTTTGAACATAAAATAGGATGGGGAGTGGTGGGACTCGAACCGTGAATGCCTCCTCTTTGTGTGAATGCTCTACCACTACGCTATTACTATTTGGTGTAATTTGCATACACATTCCTTATTATGCTCTTCCATGTCGAGATTGTTAACTGCAGCTAAGCATTGGGCACACCCGCGCACACACTCGCAAATACGGGCAGCTATATAGGGAATTAGAAAATAAATAATTAATGTTTTACTTTTTATAACTGTGCTGGGGGTTTACAATGTCAGGGAGTGTGGTGTTGGGTACATGGACATTTGAGCGTACTCGCTCTTGTGTTTTGACATTTTGCATTTCACACACTTGCAGGGGCATAGACCTTTACACTGCTCGGCAGTCAGACAGGCACCCTGCTTGCCTGCACGGTCCGTGTTAGACTTGGGGATGAGTCAGCGTACCCTCGTGAATATTAATGGAAAGCTGACGTCATACCGTTCAACTGCAGCCTCCGAGTAAGACTTATTTAGTCTTACACGGAGGATTCATGAATCCGAGGGTTCAACTTTTTGTTGATGACATTCTGCTCACTAGTGGTAACAATGAACTATTTTGAAAATATTTCAGGTATGAAATCTACTCACAATAAAACAAAAACCTTGGTTATAAACAAAGGGATAACCACAAAATTAAACTCTTACAAAAAATGTGGCTGGGACAATTTACTGTTAAAATACTTAAGAATTACTATTAAGGCTAATAATAAAAATCAATTTTAGTTAACTATCAAAACCTATTTGATGCAATATCCAAATTAACAGACAGTTGGAATATATTATTTTTTACATCTGAGGATAGACTTATGTTGATCAAAATGATAATCTTACCAAAACTCTTATTCTTTAGTCAGTCATTAATTCTTCCCCCCTCTAAAAAAGTTTAAAAAATAAACTATTTTACTAAAGCTCTTATGGTATCCCAAAAAAGCAAAAATCTCCACAGAATGACATATTAAAAGTTGGGAGGAGGGAGGCACTGGTTTCCTCAATATTGACGTATATTCTAAATCTGTAATTATTAAAGTAATACTCCAGTGGCTTTACCCCTCTTATGCTTCCTATTGGAAATCAATAAATGAAAATATACTAATAGATAATAACAAATCTATAATAGAACCTTATACAAATTTGTACAGCAATATCCTTTTTTGGGTTTTAAAAGACTATCTCAGGGATTCAATATAGCGATTTCTCCATGTCAGAATAGTGCAGCAGCTTCTGCATGGAATATGGCCGCCGAGCAATTCAGTAAACAAGGCTGGGGGCATGCACGAGCCTGCTAGCACTATTTAGGCATGGACACCACTCAGTAATGGTAATTACCTCATTTGCTGGTGAAAACCATGCAAATGAGGTGAATTAGCGATTCAGTAAGCAGGCAGGTATCCGTGCAGAACAGTCTCCATTGCAGAAATGTATTCGGTTACTGACCATGTACATTTCTACAAAAATCAATACAAGGGCATGACAGCTCAAAGTAAAGCATGTATTATGATCATTAGACATGCCAATGGCCAAACATATGGCCATTAGCATGGAAAAAAGTTGCAAAATTATAAAAATCAAAGTTTTTTTTGGATGATTTCAGCTGTTTAAACATAGAGCAGTGGGGAGCAAATGCGATCTTGCAGAAAATAAAAAAAAAATGTGAAAAGACAATTTTAAGTGAAATCTGCAGTTTGCCATTATAATGAAGAGCATGCAGAATCAAAACAATAACAGGTAACACTGGTTGCTAAGGAGAAAGGCTCTGGTGTAGTGGTGTAACAAGGGACTAAGGCAGTGGGGCATGCAAATGAGCGCATTTTACTGAATAGCAAAATGGGAGACCATTGTCTGGATTCACCTAACCATGTAGGAGCTATAAGGCAGTGGTGTAAGCAGGAGAAGCAGCTGACATGAAAAGGGGGTATGTCATGTTTGGTGTAAGCACGTTGGAGCTCCATGGCTTCCATTTGATCTTAGCTAAGCACAGCTAAGCAAGGGTGTGTGTCTGAGGCTATATTTACTTATTCCATAAAATGGGGAACATGTTCGTGTCCAGGAAAGGGCTATTTCTGCTTAAACATGTTTACTTTAGCTAAACGGGTTTGTGCGGCATGCACCAGCTCTTAAACAAAACAAAACAACCCCCCCCAGAAATAGCAGAACTGTTTACATTTGAGCAGCAGGTTTAAGCGGCGTGCCACGGAGCTTAAAAGGGGAGGAAATGGGAAGGGGAAAAAATAAAAAATAGCAGAATAAAAGCAATCAAGTACAAATAATCTAGCTGGCAGGTGGAATGTATCCTAGTCAGCCAATCATATAGGCAGCATCTGCAGCACAACAGTATAAACTATGCAAACACCTTTCAGTCTGTTTTCTTCCCAGAAACTCTGCACCATTGGTATACACACTCGGGGGAATTATAACCGACAAAATGTTAGGGGCTGCTGTTGCTTTGTTACATCAGCATGTGCTAGAGGCTGAGGGCAGTGAGGAGGATAATGCTGACAACCGCCCCAGACTGAGGAGGAGGAGAAGAGTGTTGAGACCCAGGGTAACCTACCAGGGGCTACATGATCTGAAGATAGTAGAGCACTACAGGGTGGACAGGGACATACTTCAGCAACTCATTGAGCTGTACTGGCCTCACATCCAAACCCAGAGCCAACAGAGGGAAACCCATCCCAGTGGATACCAAGGTATGTGTAGCCTTAAGAATACCAGCCACAGGTACTTTCCAAAGACTTACTGGAGACATCATGGGGGTCTCACAGGCATCTGCATCCAGGGTACTCCACCAGTTCCTGGATGCAATGCTACCACATGCTGGTGAGCACATTTACTTCCCCAGCACCTGTGAGGAGAGGACCAGCAATATGCGCCTCTTCCACCATGTACCAGACTAGCCGGAGGTACTGGGTATCATAGACTGCATGCACATACTCATCAAAGCGCCACCTGGTGAACAGAGTAGGGTGCATGTGAATAGCAAGAGCTTTCACTCCATCAACTGCCAGGTCATGTGCAATTCCCAAGGCACTATCATTAATGTGTGTGCTGGCAGTCCTAGAAGCTATCACGACTCCCACATCTGGCATTCCTCACAGCTGTACCAGGGATTTGCCAGGGGGGACATCCCATATGGCCATCTGGTGAGGGATGCTGGCTATGTACTGGAGCCATGGATGATGGCACCTATCAGAAATGCAAATACACCCACTCAAGAACACCATAATGAGTCAAATGCACAAACCAGGATCATTGTAGAGCATGTGTTTAGAATGCTCAATTCACGGTTCCACTGCCTTGGCATATCTGGTGGAGCCCTGCAGTACTCTCCAGCCACATGTGCACACATGTTCATAGTTTGTGCCATGCTACACAATATGATCCTGTGGAAACAGCTGCAGCAGGAACAGCATGGGAAAGGGTCACACAGCCCCCCACCATTGACAAGATCACCACAGACATAGAGGGACTCAGAAGAGGAATACCCTGAACAAGCTCCTGTAGGGAGATGGAGGCATGCCCAGTATGCCCTGGCCTTGGCAAAGAGGCAACGCATAGCACATATACTGACACTGTAGGGACCCAGGGACTGACAACTCTCTCTGACTTGCATACACAGTAAAATGGATGCCACACACTTCACACTACCTGTATTTACCATGTATAGGCAGTGAGCATCCAACATAGGCAACCCTCAAGCACCATCCTCATTACTGCCACAGGCACAAGGTAAGTCAGTCTTCTTAACAATAAATGAACAGAGTAGTATTTTCTGGTAGCATATCTATGGAATTGCTGCATGCATGCAAGGGAATGGGGTGACCTACTGGGATAGCAGCAGACAACTGACAGCTATGTGGGACACCAGGATATTTTTGCCCAATACTGGCTTCCCCACACTATACAGTAGTACCCAAGGTGACAAATCCCACTGCAGTTTATGTGGGGGGGGGGGCAACTAACTGGTGGGTCATAGGTCACAGACATGGATGTCAGTGTGGGGGTCCCATACTCACCCCTCAGCCTCACCCAGCAAGTCAGCTGTAGAAAGCCATAAAGAAATGTCTGACAAAGGCCCACAAATGGTTACAATGATGAAATACCCCCCTACAGACTTACATAGTGATAGCACAGCTGGTCTTGCAGTTGCAGTAAGGCTCTGAAGGGGAAGAAGTCTGAAACTCAAATGTATGCTATTACAATCTGACATGTGATCTTTAGTGATATGCCTCTAGTCTCCAAGACAGGGCACAATACTATGCTAAATGGAACCAAAATGTAAAGCAAATATCAGCACAGCCTGTGCAAATGTGTACAGTTGACAGATGTTCCCCCCTCACCCATATTCGCATAGAAATGCAGTAACATGTATGTTTGCAGGGAAATAGCAGCAGAGCACACATTGCCAGGGCTGTCCCAATCAATATGATAACTTGTTGCATGTCCACAATATGCAGGGGTCAATGAGCTATGTATATGTGTGGTTAATACTATCAGGATGTAGCCCGCACTTACTCCAGACTGTTGTATCCTAGTGGCCTAGGTACAATACTGTGGTTGACAAGGCCATATTCCAAGAACTGCAGTGCCCACTATTCTGCATGTCAGCTACACCTATGGTAGGAGTTGTACACACTGTCCAGATGTCAATATCTGTTAATGCAGGAAAGCTGGACAGGTCATGGACAGGGGGCCACACATATGGACAGTACACATCATGGAGTAACCTACACAGTGCCTACCATACCTCTCAACTGTACAGATCTATTGCAGAATGTCCAGAGGTTTATATCATATTTGTGGTCTGTATATCATGAAATAGTGGTTGTCTGGCAATTCATTGGCAAATCATGTAAGACTAAGAAAATAATGACAGATTGTAGTGTCAGACCTCATACCCTACAGAAACACGCATGCCAATGCAATACCTATTATTGAATCACCTTTCTAGGTTTGTAAGGCCATACTTAAAATGGTCACTATAGTTAAGGCCTCTGTCCCTACATTACTTATGGCTTTATCCAGATGTCTGACACTCAGAAGTTGAGAGGTATGGTGCCTAGTAGGACAGCAGGTGCCTGAAGGTCAGTGTACTGCCATTTTATATAAGGCTGCCACCTTTCTGTGTCAGCACTGACAACATGTCACTGGCCAACAGCCATACCCCTGGAATGAAACAGGTTGTCACAGAAGGAGCATAAGTATGCCTTGGATATCTGTTCTGCTTGCCCTAATATTGCATTTGCCTGCCAACTATTTGCAAAACATGAAAGGGTCATGTCAAAACAGCAATGGCAGACAGTGGGAAAGCAGGCATCATTACCCGTAAGAGAAGACAAGTAATTACCAAACCGGTCAACCAACTATCTGTGTTTGGCAGAACATGATTAACACCCTGTCCCCATGTGTGGGCATTTGTCTGACTGTCATATTTGGGCCTGTTCAGATGTCAGTCTGTGATGGTATGACAGCAAGTCCCATATGTAGCCTTATAATAACATATAGCAACACAACAATCCAAGACACTTGCGGAAGAAGGTAAGTCCACTCCAAGTACTGTAGTTCCTTTTCTTTAATATAGCACAAGCAAAAATAATAAAAAATACAGAATATATATTGAAGTAGATGATAAAACAACTGTGAACACAAAGCACTTCTCATCCCACCCGGTGGTGAGACTTCTTCAGGTAAAGGCATTCACTAAAACCAGTGCATTTAAATACAGTCCATGGCGCAAGGATGTTGTTAGTCAGCCAATGGGTGAGGGCTATTCCCAACACACTGATGATGCTATGAGGGTCCACTCAATAAGTAATTACTTCCTTTAACAGTTTCTTTCAAACACCCTCTGGACTTATTAAAAGGCAAGTAGGTATACACACTCTCTTGTCCAGTATTGTAACCTAATAAATCATACTCATAATATGTAAACATGCTGTTATTAAAAATATTTAAATATTTGAGAACCTTTTAAAAATGTTGTTGTTAAAAATATTTGAAAATATTTAAAAATATAAATGTGCTTAAATGCATATAACAGAATGGTGAAGTATAAAGTAGTATTAAATGTACTAATGCATAAAAATGTTCAGAACACTTTTCTGTCTTATGCAGCATGGCATGGCATCCTACAGTTAAACATTAGAATAAAAAAAATATATATAAATATAGGGGTAACAAAATATATATGGATACATGGAAGTACAAACAACATTCCTGTCTATACATCATGGCATGGCACCCACCATTTGAATTATGTGCTACCAAACTGACTGCTAAGAGTTTGTATGTATTAGATTGTACTGAGACAACTGTTATATATTTGACATAGCTAGTTTGTCCTACAATTCTTCATGTTAGCCATCTCTGGAGGTTTCTTAGCTTTAAAATATAAGAAATAGAGTAAACCTCTTTTAACCCAGGGTAAGCACAAGCCGTGGTCCTGAATTGCCAAAATAACTCTAACCTTTCTAAATGTAAAGATTCTGGGCCCCCTCTCCCATCAGACTTCACACTGTCTATTGCCTTAAATTTAAATGTGTGGTCTGTGTATTCCTGCTTGTGTCTACTTAGGGCATTCTTTTGACTCTCTTTCTTTATATGTTACAGGTGTTCATAAACTCTTTCCCTGAACCTCCTGTCCGTCTTCCCTATGTAGAATGCTGGACATTGTTGGCATAGAGCTGCATAGATCACAGCTTTAGTATCCCAGTTAAATTTGTGTTTTATTTGATGCTCTTTATATCTAATGGTAAAGGTTGACCCTGTAGACATGTGTGGGCAATAATGGCACATGGTACATCTCGACATACCATACCTAACTGCATACTGGTACGTACCATGGTTAGCTTCCAAGATATTTTTTAGGTCGGAGCCCGGTTTGAAAACGAATCTAGGCGAACCCTCTATTCTTGACCTGGTAGTTGAGTCATTCCATAAAATGTCCCAGTTCTTAGTGATGATCCTCATGATCTCATATGCATCTGAGCTAAAGGGTGTAATCAAACTACCCTGTCCAAGATTGTTAGTGCCTGTTGTTGTGTGCAAATCTAATGTTAAGTTTTCTGAAATGGTTTTCCTATCCAATATTGGTTTATGAAAACCTCTTGATCTTTTTGACTGCACTTTTGTCATTATTTGATTCAGTAAGTGGATTGAGTAACCCCTTCAAGAAAACATACCCTGTAGTTTACTACAGTCAATGGAAAAGTCTTCATATTTTGTGACCATTCTTGCTCCGCTCACTAGTTGCCCCTTCATCACCAATCTTTTTTGGTGAAGGGGGTAGCAGCTACTGTAGTGTAAAAAGGTGTTTGAGTATGTTTCCTTCCTGTATATAGTTGCTGAATAGCAACTATTAGTGTAGTCTTTGCTAAGGTTAACGTCCAGATATGCAATGTTATCTTTCCCAAAAGTAAATGTGAAAGATAAAAAGTGTGTGGTACTGTTAAAGTATAAAACTAGTTCTTCTGCTTGGGTATGGTCTCCCTCTATTAACATAAAAATATCATCCAAATAACGGGTGTAATAATGGATCTGATGTGGGGTCTGCCCTGATTTGACAAGCATTGCTATGAATTACAAGCAGTCATGTGCAAACATTATCAGTTATGGGCAGATAAATTAATGGAGGAAGCAACAATCCTAGACCAAAAAATCAAAGAAAATGTGGACTTTAATAGGTATAAATTTGATTAAGAAAGATCATTCACCAGTATAGATCAGTACATTTCAAAACTGAGAAATGGCAAGCTGAAAAAGCTTAACAGAGATAGACATGCCTTTGAGACTGGTTCAGCCCATCCAAAGCCGGCTCCATCACAATCTGGAGCTCTGATTGGCCAAATGGCAGCCAGAGGAGGGTTTACAGGGAATTCAACTCATCCAGGAAATGCAACCTCTAGAAAAGGAAGGCAGGAGAACAACGTGCACCAACAGAGCTGCTTGGATTATAAATCAGGGAACAGAAGTGCAAAAATTATAAATCAGGGAACAGAAGTGCAAACAGACGCCAGGATGACATAGAACTATCAAATTCCAGCAACAGACAACAAAATATGGTAAATTCTCTACCAGGAGATGCCCCAAATTTTCAACAACCAGCCTCAACCTACAACTTGAGGCAAAGGACTACCAGAACATACTACAACAGGAGGAACAACTGGAATCACTGAACAACCTTGCAGTAAGTGATTCTAGGATCTGTAAAATTGTTTACAACACAGAAAAAGACTTTAAAGTGTTTAACTTTTCTGAGTTAACTGTAGACCTAATGCTGGTAGACTTATTGGCTAAAGGGCATACATTTGTACCAACTTGTAGAGCAGAATTACCTAACACTTTCATTGACTTAAAACTGTTTGCAAGAAAATTTAATTTAACAGTACTGCTGGGTTCAAACAATCACACACTCAACACATTACACACTGCTAGTACTTACAACCCCATACTACACCCCACACTGGCTTTGTATGAACAGATTTGTGAATTTGACATAACAAACTGTCTAAACAATGGTAAAGAGGTGAATGCTGGATTTGGCAACATCACTAGAAAAGAAAAAGAAGCATTATCTTTACTAAAATAAGCCCCTGTCAGGATTATGCAACCTGACAAAGGGGGTGGGTTAGTAATAATGAACTATGAAGAGTACAAAGGTAGAACGTCCAGGATTTTACAAAGTGATGTTTATGTTGAAGTTTCCAGAAATGAAAATGAATGCAGTATACAGGATGATTCAAACAATTTTAAATGATTTATTTATTGAGGGGAAAATAGACATGGACCGTACACTCAGAGGTGTGAAGTCCACAACCTTGTGTGTGATGTAGATGTAACGGCATGTAACCCGCTCACATCAAAATTACAAACGCATAACAGCCACTGTTGCCAAAGCCTGTGACTGGACTACAGAAGGACAAAGAGACACACAAAAGGGGAAGGCGATCCACTGGCCAGACACTTGGAGAATGTGCACACCAGAACAAATTATGCAGTAACATAGGTACCATGCAGTATATGGAGTCAGTAAACATCACCTGCAAATACACAACACACTCCCATGTAAGTGGAGGTCTACAACAAAACAAACAATGGACACCTCATAGGCAAAATCTCATGAGAACTCCACAAACCTACATACCACAGACCATGTAGACTCTACACACCAGGGTTCTGCAAACACTAAGGCCTTATCCCAAACCCCAAACACCTACCCTACACAGATAGGCAAACAGCACTGTCCCTCTACCCCGTGCCATACAGACTCTGCTGAGGTGACCTCTGTCTGGCATACAAAGCAATCCAGATCCTACCTTGATGGGACTGTTGCACATCTGGGATTCAAGGCCCACTCCATCAACCTGTAGTTGCAACATCAACCTGGGCTGTGATATCAGTACGGTTTGTTGGTGTGACAGATATGTGTTCCACACAATCCCCCATCTGTGGAATACACTCCCTGTCAACAGTAAGCCAAGTGCCTCAATATCCCTAGTGATGTGTTCCCTGTATAAGCACATGGGAAACACAAAATACAGTCCTGTGATTCCACCTGTGTCCCTGCTGGACAGGGGCTCTGTGTGCTGACATGTCATAACATGGGCTACATTCTCATCTGTGTGGGTTATGAGGGCTTCAGGGCCAATACCCTACTAATGTCATATCAACCTATCAACCTATACACAACTGTCTGTCAGTGGTTCACCACATTACTCCGTACTGTTCTGACAGTGATATACCTGGAAGTCACAGTGCTATGTGGAATATATGATACATATAATGGACATTTCTGCACAGTAGAATGCACTATGTACCCACACCCATACCTCCCAACCTCTGACAGCAAGACATCTGGGCAAGGTCATAAATAAAAGTGTGACAAAGGCCCAATGATAGGCATATGTTGTACATATTGCCCTTACATACTGAGAAAGTTGGTAGAATAACAGGTTTTGCATTAGCAGGAATTGTCTGAAGGTTATGAAGTCTGAAATACTAATATATGTCATTATTTCATAATGTCAGTCTTCAATTATATGCAACTAACTTGCCATAAAAACACAAGTTTATTTAAACTGAATGAAACTTTTAGACATACACCTGGATAATCTGCCAAAAAATGTACAGTTGAGAGGTATGGCCACACCAGGATATGATTTTTCAGGTAAGAAGAATACCACACAAGCAGGAGATCCCCAGCCAATACATCACCAAGTTGCTGGACTGTTTACACAGCTTCATCATTCAACTGGCTGTAGCCACACCTCTCAACTGGCCTTTTTGGGCCAGAATGTATATAGTCAGGCTCATAATATTGGTCTGTGCATCATACATCTTTTATTCCTATGGTAAAGCACTGTGATGATCTGAGGATGACTGTAACTAGGTAATGACACAATACATTCCAGGGTCAAACTTTAGATATGTCAGAAAATGTCCACTAAAACTAATCCAGTACCTCTAGGAAAGTCCTGTTTACTTCTGAGAGGCATGGCTGTAGCACACAAAACCCTGGACTGGGAGTAAAACTATCTCTGGAATGGAGTCCTACTCTCACTATAAAAGGTCATACTGGGCATGCTCCTACACTTAAAGAATCACAGGCCATGTGGGAACCCACATCAGACTATATAATGGTATTGTGTATATATGTCTTTGCATACAGACAGCTATGTACACCTTAACTGTCCCTACACACACCCATAGACAGGATTACCCTCAGCTAGCTGTAGGTGGCCCATATGAGGTATATCTCCATTCATTGCATGTGATACACAGAATATATATATATATATATATATATATATATATATATATAGGCAACATAGAACAATATGTCAAGCATACATACACATAGACGTGAGGAAGAGAGAGACAGACACTGATAGAGAGAGAGACACACAGAGAGTAAGTCATACACAGGGATACCCTGAATGGCATAGAGTGATGTCCTGCTACAGACAGTGGCATACCAGTAATAACCAGTCGCACATACCAGCATGAAGGTGAGCTCCATTGCGTAATAGTACTGAGGTGGGGATTATAATATCACATCACCTGCCTGTGTGTGTGTGTGTGTGTGTGGTATGTGTGTGTGGTATGTGTGTGTGGTATGTGTGTGTGTGTGTAGTTGTAAGTAGTAGAAGGCTGTTCCCACTCTGTACACTTTCCATTGCCCTACTTCACAAGATCTGCTGCTGTCATTCACAGTAGAAGTATCATTGGATACCTGTCAGACCTATAAGCTGTGTAGCATGTGTGATAACTGAGTAACACTATAGTACAAATAACTAGATAGGAAGGGGTTCTCTTCCCAATTCTGGCAAATAAGTATGTATGTTTGTAGGATGAAGTATTTTGAGGATTTTCCCACCCAGTACACATCTTAGTGCCCCACTTTTGCAGTCCTGCTGATGTCATTCACATTAGAAGTACCTTTGGGCACTTGTCAACCCTGTAAGCTCTGTAGCACATGCGATAACTGCATAACACTATAGTACAGATACCTAGATAGGCAGGGGTTCTATACTCAGGTCTGGCAAATGTATGTGTATAAGTGTATGTACAAGAGTTTGTAAGTGTGTATGTTTGTAAAATGAAGAATTGTGAGGACTTTCCCACCCACAACACTTCCTAGTGCCCTACTTTAGCAGTCCTGTTGATGTCATTATCCTTAGACATAGCTTTGGACAGCACACAGCCCTATAATCTCTGTGGCATGTGTAATAACTAAGTAACAGTATAGTACAGATAACTAGATAGGCAGGGGTTCTACACTCAGTTGTGGCAAGAGAGTGTGTGAGTGTGTGTGTGAGTGTGTGTGTGTGTGTGTGTGAGTGAAGGTGTTTGTAGGTGTATATGTTTGTAGGGTAATGTATTTTGATGTCCCCAGTACAGTTCCCATTGCCATACTTTACAAAGGCTCTTGGTGTAATCACCTTAGACATACCTTGTGGCACTGTTAAATCCTATAAGCTCCATGGCATGTGTGATAACTGTGTAACACTATAGTACACATAACTTGATACAGTAGATAGAGTTTTTAAACTCAATGCTGGCAACTGTGAAACTGTGTGTGTGTGTGTGTGTGTGAGACTCACATCATCCCTGTGTGTTTGGGTGAAAATCATATCCTCTGGGGGTGTGAGTTATACCATTTTGAGGCATGTACTACCCAGTACACATCCCATTCCCCTACTTTACAAGGCCTCCTAATGTCATTCACCTTAGATGTACCTGTATACACATAGAACCACTCTAAGCTCTGAGGTGTGTGCAATAACTGTGTGATACTATAGTGGAAATAATTAGATAGGTAGAGGTTCTAATCTCAATACTAACAACTATAGTAGTGTGTGTGAAACGTATCCCCTGTGGCTGTTGTGTGTGTAGGTTATACCATTTTAAGGCCTGTTGACCCCCTACCCATGACATTACTTTAAAGACCGTGTTAATAGCATCTGCCTCACATACCATGTAACACTATACAGCCCATGCCAGTCATCTGTACAGATGCACATGGGATATCTACATGTTTCCAACCTAAATATGGTCTGTGTCCCCTGACAATGAGCATTCCTGTGATATCATTGCCAGATATCTCACAGTTACCATACTGACACACATGCCAGCATCAGACATTGTACCTTACTGACACATCATGCTGATACAACGTCTGTCACTCTATCACTTGTGCAGGTTTGTAGGAGCAGTAGACAAGACCAATCGCTATGTCTGGTGGGTTATCCCACCATCCATGAAGGCATTCACAAGATTATCTGTTGTAAGAGGTTATATATTATGTCCCAGGCATATAATCTATGTGGTGCATGTCATGTGTATGCAGCATTATAGTAAATACAAGTGGATATTTAGGGTTACTAATATGTCTATTGGCAACTGTGTATGTGTTTCTGTATGCACAGCCCCTGTGGTTGTCTTCAGTGTGTGTATGTGATGACTATACCATTTTGTGTGCCTCTTCCACCCTGTAACTCCCCCATTGCCAACCTAGTGTCAGCCCATACAGATGTCATCCACTGTACAAGCACAGTTACAAAATTTCTAACACCATGCCACTGTGGTGCATGCAATGGTCATATCACTGTGTATTGTACATTGATAGATGAGTAGGCCATCTACTCTGAGAAGTGTCACCTCCATGCATGTGTGTTTCAATGCATGCCCCCATGCAGCAGTGTGTGTGTGTGTGTATGTCAGATGGCTCTAACATGTTAAGGGTCTCTGAACCCACTATTGGCAATCTTAACAGCCCCTGCAATTGTCACCCACTTCAAAAGTAGTGGCAGACACTGCCACACTACAGTACCACTGTGCTATTTGTGTTATGTATCTAGTGCTATTGTTCATAAGACTGTGCAGGTAGGGGCTGTGCTCAGCCCTTTGTCAGCTGCCCCATGTACAAGACTATGACTCTATGTGCACTACAAGCACAAGAGGCCAGACATGCATATGAGATAGCAGACACACATGCTAGAGATTGTCAGGTTAGACTAACACAGGCTGACCTGTGTCAAAATTCATACCCCAAACCTGTCATACACAGTTCCAGGCATACCTTCATCAACTGCATGAAGGTTGAGTGGATGGGACAGAAATGGCAGGGGCAACAAGTGCTGATAGATGAATCTGTTGCAGTTAAAGTAATGGCTAAGCTTGTGAGGAACCTAGTGCCAGTACTCAAGTAACCTCCTCTGTATGTGTGAGCCTGTGATCCTATAGAACACCCAGGTGACATGTATGAAGGCTAGGTGGCTGTGTCAAGGGTATATATGCAAGGTCACACTGTCTGCCACAATTGTCCCTCACACACTGTTGCATGCAAACACACCTAGTAAACATGTAGATATACAGCTGTACCTTGGCTATGAAAAGATCAGTGTTTCCACTCTGCCTTACTCATCATTGCTACTGTCAGCAGGCCCACAGCCTACAGATACACAGACACCTGGAACACAACCAGAATACAGTGCATGACACTACAGTCAGGCAACAGTACTAACAGTACTAACAGCAATAGTGCATCATGGCTAACAAGGTACATACACCTCAATGTGTACCCATGACTACCACCAGCAGACAGCACCTTACACAGCATGACATTGCTACACTGTACTATAGTCCCCTATATCTATGCCATATGTGTATGTGGTGTTATTGACCACCACTACAGAGCAGATTTAGGTGTTGCCTCTGGGATTGCAGACTTATGTGTAGAAGGCCTAGTGATTGGCCTTGGTGGATGTGTCCAATTTACACTCAAAGATAGCCTTAGGGTAATTCACCTGTGACCTTATTTGCTTGTTCAGACCAAGGTGACATTGCTTCTAATAAGGCATCTGTTCCTTCTTGGCCCTGTCCAGCAATTATTTCCACCTATTATGGCATTTGTGTAGTGCTGCTGTCCACCGTGGATGTTTACCCTACCTAGAGGGAGATGATGTTTTCCTGTCAGGTACTGCTGAGTCCATACAGCTGTGTAAGTGCTCACATAGTATTGTGGTGTGGGCTTGGACACAACTGCTAGTTCCAACTAATGGGACATGGCTGTAAAGCTAATTCTACCTGCTCTGAAGGGATTTATAGTCATTTGTGTGAAGTTTATTTTATTTTACTCTGACGGGGGGGGGGGGGGGGGTGACCTGAACATTGATGGCTATGTGGTCAGATCTTACTAAAGAGGATGACACTGTAGGAGTGCTACAGTGGCTACTCATGTCGTTAGGCCCAGGTACAGGATATTTCCACCTGTCATAGGAGCGCTGGCCAGATGAGCCACTGCATTGCCATTGACAAAGCCTAGGAATCTCTGTGCATTTACGTTCAGGTGGAATAGGTCATGCACACTATGGTTGGGTAGTTAAAGTCACCCAGGAGCAGGGTAGATGATTGAATCCTGACAGATTCCAGCAAGTCCCAATAGGTGTGGTGGGTGTCCAGAGTCATGGTTGGAGGCCTGTAGATAGCTATGATTTAAGTAGGTGTTTTGTCAACTGTTAACTGCACCCGGGATGTCTCCCATATGTCATACTGTTTGGCCAGCCTGGAGGTGTGTATGTGTATGATAATGTTTAAAACCCCACCTCCTGTGGCTTTGTAGCCCTCCATTTGGGGTCTAAATGTATGCTGGGATGAGTTACCTGGCATGGTTAGTGTGCTCTCCACAGCTGCGAAGCAGGTGTCAGTGACTGCACAAATATTGGCATCCTACAGGACAAAGTATGCTTGCATTGACATGGGTTTCATGCTAAGACACCTAGCGCCTGTTAGAGCAAGACATCTGCACAAAGGCACACATCACTGGTGGGCAAAGGTTGGACAATAGTAACACTTTATGAACCCAGCTGAAACACATTTAGTTGCCAGCAAAGACGGTTTTGGATTCACAGGTCTACTCCGTAGGATATGACATCTGACAATCAAATATATGGTATTATGTTATGACTTCAGTCTTTAATGGGTTGCCAGTGATGTGCCACGGGCAGTCAACACCGCACCTTCATGACCGCAAAGGTAGTTGTGCTGGGAGCCGGACAACAGGGTCAGCCTGCCTCTCCAGGTGCACCAGATGGCCCTCGATCTGGTGCAGCTGCCCACCCAACTCGGACCATTAGATGCTGCGCACCATACCCCAGAACATTCTGCAGGTGAGGGGCTGCTCTTCGCGCCCATGCCTGGGGGGGCCCTGTCACCTAAGGTAGTTCCAAAGTTGGTGCAGGACCAGCAGAGGAGGATGCTTCAGGTTGGGCCCCAGATGTGCCGGGGCCCGATGCCATGGCCAGATGGGGCAGGACAGGCGGAACCGCCAGGATCTGCTTTCCCAAAAGTGCTATGGTGTTGTGGCTTTCTCCGATATATTGGTTAGTTATAAACAACACATTTCAAAATTAGTTAGCATGTGTGGGTGTTCCAATTAACCCAAACCAACAGATTTGAAATGGTTGCATAGCAGACAGAACACATGCATAAATGGAGCAACATTAAGTATGTTAACAGCATGCAAGTTGCATTGATGGCAACAAGCCACCAATAATGGTATTTGAACAAGGTATGTTAATATGTAACCAATGAAATATATGAACAATAATAGAACACATGTTCCAACAATAGGTTTTGAGAAAAACATACCCGTAGTATATGAATAATAATTATTGATGCAGATGATGGGTGGGGGGAGAGAAATATTCCAGTAACAACTGCATCAGCTTCTATTTTTCACAACAGTACTGCTCAATACTCTACAGGTCTGCTCTCACTTTACATCTACCTATGGTCCATAGCTTCTGAGGCACATACATACCTGTTAGACTGTCAATCTGTAATGGTATGTGGCAGACTGGGTAAACTGTGGCCACTTTACTGGAGGGGGGTTGTACATGTCATGTTTACATACTTGACAAAGAAGGGGTACCCTGCAATGATGTGTGAATCTGCTACTAGCATAGCTCACCTGGATTCCTATCTGTGTCCAAGGTGATTGGCAGCAGTTACCACTAGCCATGACAACATGACACTTGAGAGACATGTATCAGGAAGAGGGCATGGTGTATATACCTATCCTGTTGTCATTTGCAGGCATGGGGTTGGACAGTGGGACCGTTGTACACGGTGTATCAGTATACCCTTCAAACAACTACTACAAACATTTCATTACCTATAAGACCTGTGGAGAAAATATCTCTGTTACCACTATCTGACTGTTTCTACACATATTCAAGATTTCTTGAGTGTATATACACACATATCTCAGTACCACTCCCTGTATTCGAACCATATCTGGGTGTGCTAAAATGAATGACAAGGTTGTATTTCATCACACAGAGATACTGGGAAACTGCTGTCTTTTGTTTGACTGTTTTCTGCTTAATACTCTGTGGGTTAGACAGTCTGACCTTGTAATCCTGAGATTCATGCATGACAGATAGTGTACTGTGTAGTAATCCTTTGAAATTATACGATCTGGAAAGCAAAGGTTAACACAAGGCACCGCAGCAGAGGACATACTATAATACATTTGACATTAGTATTCAGGGTTTCGATCTTAGTGCATAACATATGTCATATTTCATGCATATCTTGATTTACAGCTCCACAATCTACTGTTTTGCATACTAGCTGGTTGTCAGAACAGCCTCTGTTAATTCATTCTGTGCAGAACCTGTACACATTCTATTTCTACAATAACATATTAGAATAAACACAACAGTTGGTGATTTAGGTTTTTATTGTACTTATATGACACATTGCTCTACTATTGCATATGCTGTAGATCACTATTAGTCTGGCAAACTTTTCTTTAATCATTAGACACAGAACACAGTAAACAATTTACTCCTTCTTATTTATTTCACTATATACTGTAAGGTAGATCTGTACTCACCAGCCTGTCAGTGCAGCCTTGTCAGTCTGTCCACATGGCCCTCAGCATTGCTAGCCCTCTGCACTGCAACTGTAGGGGGAGAAAACAAATATTATGCATACCTGTCTATCACATACTCAGGCTAGAATTTGGTACAGCTATATCTGGGATACTTACAAACTGCTGGAGCATGGTTGTCCTGAGCATCTTGGATCCACTGGGCCAAGAGCACCCTCTTCCTCCACTTTAGGTCAGCATAGCGATGCCATACCTGCTCACCAGTTTGGGGGATGCCAGTGGCAGTGGTGAGATTGTGCGCCAGATGGTCCCAGCCTCTACTTTATACTGTGAGCCATGGCCCTGCAACAGTCTCTCATCATGGTTTGCTACAAAGAGCCCAGCCATGACTTTAGACTCCAAAATGCCCCAGCACTGCACCTGAAAGCATGGGTCCTCACCAATTCCTGACATAGTTCCTACTCAGAGCAAGCTACAATAGATTCTGGCTGTATTCCCACCTGCACCATTTAAATAAGGCTATATTCCCACCCTTTGCCATCATTGAACCATTTTGAAAATGTGCTCAGTTAAGTGGTGTGCAAACCCGATAGGATGAGTTGAACAGTACTTAAAGGGGTAACTGCTGAGCACTACTTAACAATGTGCAAATCCACTTAGCTGAGCTGACTGCTGCTTAGAATTTATGTCTAAGCAATGCTTAAACTGTCTAAGCATAGCTGAGCACTGCTTAGCATTGCTTAGTTTTCATTTAAAAAAAATATCAGGATTGTAGAGTAATTCATTACTGACATATTATTACATGTATATGATTTACTTTACATGACATCCCCCACGTGCTTTCATTACATTACCTTGGGGTGTGACTATACTGTATGGGACACTTGTGCATACATGGGAGATTTCACGTTATATGCACTCACACTTCCATTTTAGAGCAGCTACACTACCCTGGTTGACAAATATCAATTACTACATAATTTAAAATAAAAATCATTTTAACAATGCTTTCCCATGTAAAAATAAAGTGTCTGTCTTAATACTCAAACCATGAATGCCTGCATGCAAAGCCAGGACTCTAACCACTATGCTAGCTTTGCACTAGGATTTTAGCTGTATATTTTTATTTATCTCCTATGGGATGTTTAAGCAGTGCTGAACAGAGGGCCATAATGCACACACCTGCTCAGCTATGCTTAAACATGCCTTAGAAAAGAAAAAAAATAATAAACCCACTTTATTTACATGTATCTGTACTCCTTGTCAGTCACAGTAAGGGAAATTGTAAGGGGACACATAGGGACAGATTTTACATATTGCTCTTACAAATTTAGAAAGTTTTTAGAATAATAGGTTTTGCATTAGCATGACATCAACATGAGGCAGCATACCTCTCAACTGTACAGATTTTTGCAGAATGTTCAGCTTATTGCCTCATATTTGTGGTCCATTTCTCATGTGACTGGGTTTTCTAACAAATCATTTGCAAATCACTCGGGTTTAAGTCAGAACATAATGACAGACATTTGGGTTTCAGATTTCATATCCTTCAGGAAATCCATGCTAATGCAAAACCTGTTATTCTGTCAACTTTCCAAGTTTGTAAGAGCAATATTTAAAAAGTGTCCCTATTTTTGTGCCTTTGTCCCCCCCCCCACATTATTTATGGCTTTATACAGCTTTCTTGCTCTAGGAGTTGAGAGATATGTGAGGAAGGCATCTGAGCATTCTGCGGAAACCTGTATAGTTGAGGGGTATGGCCATGGGGCTTTTTTGCAATGCAGGGGGTGTGTGACAGTACCTGTCACACACTCCCTGCATTGCTTCCTATTGGGATTGCTGCTTTCAGTGTCCGGGGACACTGAAAGCACTTGTAAAGTGCCATACAGGACTTTGACAATGCAGGGGGTGTGTGACAGTACCTGTCACACAACCCCTGCATTGCTTCCAATCCAGGCTTCCTGCCTTCAGTGTCCGCAGACATTGAAAGCACTTGCAAAGTGCAGTATGGCACTTTGACAATGAAGGGGGTGTGTGACAGAACCTGTCACAGACCTCCTGCATTACTTTCTTGATCCCCTATCTATTTTGGTGTCCATGGACACTGTTTTACTAGTTTGATTTCAGTGTCCACGGACACAGAAATGTATTTAAAAAGTGCCATATGGCACTTTGTGTGCAGGGGTTGTGTTAGATGTGTGTGCACTACTTAAACACGCCCCCTTCACTCAGTAGTGTTCACGTCCATTTAGCCTTAGCAGTAGTGTGCCTTCATGAAAATGCAAGGCGTGCTGCTGTTAGGGCTGTATGAAAACACGGTTCACTCCGTGCAGGAATAGCACTATTCCTGCATGGAGTTTATTGAATCCCAGGGTATATACTGAATAAAAAACATACGTTTATTCTCTACCCTTTCATAAATAAAGTTCTATTAATATTCAAGAAATTTATGAATTCAAATTATCTAATCAAAGATCTACTAATATTATTTCATATAGCTTTCACAAATGGATGCTTAATATGTTTTAATACTAGGAAAATGTTTGACTTAAAGAATAGTAATTTAATTTATTGGCATCATTTTCTGAATGGGAATAAAATATACTCGGCTGATTGTCTGATTGCTAGATACAGTCTGGAAAATAGTAGTTGGTGAGATATATAAACATGTAAATAATATATTCAAGACAAAATTAAAACAGCATTAGACCTAGAAACTAAAACTATTCCAAAAATCACAGACTTCTTTTCTAATATAAAATAATAATCCATCTAAAGGTAAGTCAAAATTGTCACTCATATATAAAATTATTAGAACTGAATTTGTTCCCCCTGAAATGTCATACTGGAATTACTCAACAAAAATAAATAAAGAATAATTTTCTGAGAAAAGTAAGACACTAACCTTAAAATCTGCAGGAAAATCAATGTCCTCTCTATACTGGAAGATTTATACATGGACATTTTTACACTGAGTTTTTCTAACACTCCACAAAATTGCTGTTATATATAAATAAGAAAAAATAAAATCTAGAAATGTAATGAAGCCCTTGATGCTTATTGGGTTCAAATGATCATAGAATGCAACATAGTGTCATCTTTTTTGATAGATTTTAGTAGCTTTTGCTAAGCATTGTAGTCAAGATAATTGTACTATTACAGATTCCTTGGTTTTGTTTGATGCCCCAATCCCAGGCATTATTCCAGTGTTGCAAATACCTCTTTGGTCTGTCCTATCTTTTGCAAGGAAAGTTATAACTAAAAACCTTAAATTCAAAACTATTTTTTATTTTACTAGTGAATTTATCTGTCTAGCCAAATCTGTTTGTAAAAATGAATTATCAACCATAAAATGACAATTAGAAATGTAACTCATCAACTCCAATAGCATCAAAGAAAGTAGCAGATGCATGGGTACTAACTGCAACAGTCATGTGGACATGATGGACCATTAGCCTTCTTCCATAGGTCAGTTAACAAGTTTGTAATACATCTCTTATAACATGCAATGTAGAGCACTGAATGTCTTATATTTGCCACTTTACCCTGATGACAAGTACAGAGGGTTCTGGAATCTCTATTTATAGCGAACAGTGGGTTTTCAGTTAGCATAGCACATTGCTTTAGTGCTATAAACTTACTATTTCATTGGCAACAGCTGCAATGAATACATTTATGAGTTTAAAAAGCTGATTAAAAGTGCATTTCATCAATAGGTTTCAGGAGCATGGAGTTACAAAGCAAACCATCTCTGCCTTAGTACAAGCTAATCCAGGCTCATTGCATGTTGAGGATAAGGCAGTATCTTCTCTGTGGAAACCTCTCTCAGTGAACTGTTTTTTGGGGTTTTTTTTGTTAAACTGGATGATGAAAAGAGACATAAAGACAGGTTTCGGTCTAGGTGATTGCTCCCTTTAACAAGTAATAGAAATATAGCTGAAGTGGCTGATGCAACTGTATCCATTCTTGGCTGCATGACACAGTACTGGTAAGTTCTACTCACTGTCACTTATTTACAAATATCACAATTTTATTATAGGTAAGTAGTAGGTTAGCTGCCCTTGCGGGCCATTTTAAGCCTAGCCTATTTCCCTTTTTGTGCTTGAAATAATCTATCCCTTTTGTTTATAGATTGGCCTTATCCATCCCATGGTTGATAATTATAAATTACCCCTCATGAAAATAACGGGGCTCATACCATAGATAATTTGAGAGGATCCATGCATAGGATAAAGCATTTAGGAGCTGCCTCTGTCCATTGTTAATATAGGGGGGCAGTTCTGGGGTAAATTTTCTATTTCCCATCCATAGATCCAAGTTGCACTTGAAAATGGACGGGGATGAACTTTGTTTTATGTGTATGAGGAGTTTTTTCCACAGCAGTAATATCCTCTGTGAGATACATCTGTCCTCTAACCACTCTGTTGATGTTGCAGAAGAGGTTTAGATCCTTAAACAGAGTATTTCTGATGTAATTTAACTTGTTGATATGCAGTAAATCCATCAGTAATGTGTCAGTGGATGCCTTGAATGCCAGACACAGGTCACCTCTTAGCACTCTGTAGGATATCAAGTATAGCAACAAGACTTTGAGTCAGTCCACATTGGACATGTGGTTTAGGCCTTGTGGTCACTCCAGTTATTGTATGTATTTGCCCAGTTACATGCCAAAGGGGTCATTATATTCAATGACCGGCTTAATATGGACTGAGTAAAGGGGGACAATGGCATTCCTAGATCCAGACACAATCCCTTTGTTTATAACCTGTGCAGTATAGAAGGACTTTCTTACAGCAATAAACACGTGTTGGTCAAAGGTTAGGTCACTGTCCACATAAGTTCCCAAGTCCTGAACAGCTGGGTGAACTCTTAGGGGCGTACCATTAATGTGATATTTGTCTGAGGTATACTACTTCCTAAATTAAGTTTTAATCCATGATTTTGGCACCAGTTATTTGTTTGAGACAAACCTTCCTGCAAAAGGCTAAGCCATTTGGGTAGTCAATGACTGCTCTTAGCTTGCATTTATCTATGGACTTAGTCAGCCAGAGCCCTTTAGTATTGGCTTTTACTTCAAAAAAGTAGATGCCAAACATGAGAGATCTCTGCACAGAACTCTAGGGGAACTGCATTGGTTACTGCTCTCTTTGTAGAGGTAACTTCCCCTATTTTGATTATCTATATCCCATCTGTGAGCCAGTTGGCAATCCATTTGGTGACATAGGGGTTTATTCCCAGTTTGCTTAGCTTTTATAATATGCCTGAGTGGGGAATCATGTCAAAAGCTTTGGCCAGCTCAAAGTATGTAGTGTGTACCAGTTTGCCTTCTTCCATTGTTTTGGTGACCTTGTAAAAATAATCCTTCAGGTTGAGTAAGCATGACCTTCCCATGAATCCAAACTGAGACAAGTCCAGTGTTTGGAGGTTCCCTATGTCCAGATTGATCAATTCCACAGTAAGTCTTTCCATAGCTTTGCATATAAGGCTGGTCAGACTTATGGGTCTGTAATTGCTTGGATCTGTGGAAATTCCTCCCTTATGCAAGGGAATGACTATAGATGTTTTCCATTTGCTTGGTACAAAACTTGTACGGAGACTGAGATTAAGTAGTGCTGTTAAGGTGTGGCTAAATCATGCTTCATGCTATATAAGATGCATCCAGGGAGGTTGTCAGGACCCATTGATGATGAAGTATTTTTAGCTTTTATTTGCACTTTTAGGACTTGTTCATGTGTGATAACTGGAGGAGACCCAGTTTCAGGTATATCTTGAGGGACAGACGGAGGGGAGAGAGGGGTAAATTTAGAGCTAACTTTATCGGACAGTAGGTTTGCTATATCTTCAGGCTCAGTGTAGGTAGCATCATTTGCAATCATTTCATTGCATTGCTGCATTGGCTTTTGAGATTATGAACATAACTAAAATACCCTGTGACTATATTTGGCTTGGGTAGCTATTTTAGTATTAAACTTGGCTTTGGTGGATTTTATTAAGCTCCTGAGTTGTGTATTTATTTTAGTGACAAGGGCTCTAACATTCTGGGAATTACTTTTCTTTCTTTTGGTCAAAATTATTTTCCTAGCTTGTTGATATTCCTAGATATTCCTAGATACCCTTAACAATCTTGCCCCACTTAGAACAAAAAGAATAAAGAACAATCATGCTCCTTGGCTAACCAAATCAACCAAACAACTATTACAAACTAGAGATAAAGCATGGAGATACTGGCAAAAAAAAAAAAATTAACTCTAACCTTCAAAACTATAGACAACTCCACAACAAAGTAAACAAATTGGTCATTAGTGATAAAAAAATATTTTTCACAGCAACTATCTAACCATAAAAATAACCAAAGACATTTTTGGAAAACAATCACGACACTTCTCACTCTTGGCTGCACACAAAACCCCTCCCCAAACATACACAAGACACCAAGAAAAATAGCCAATACCTTCAAAGCTTACTTCTTCATAGTATAACCAAATTGCTGTCAAGACATATCACTAAAACTACCTCAATTTCTACTCCCCAGGACCAGGAGACATCTAATCTTAATATTGAAGCACCATCCTTTTCTTTGCAACCAGTACCTACTACAGTACTTTCTAAACTACTTCTCAAACTAAAGCCTTGTGCAACATCCTCTCACCTTATTCCAGTCAAATACATAAAACTTGCAGCCAACTGTATAGCCTGTCATGTGAGCATTCTTATTAACTGATCCATTACAGAATCTTATGTCCCTACCCTTTGGAAAAAAGCCATCATCATCCCACTACACAAAGGAGTTAAATCTACAAAACTAACTAACTACAAGCCTATCTCCATCCTTTTTCCCCTATCCAAAATTCTCTAAAAGTGTATATACATATAATTACTAAACAATCTCATCAATAACAATCTCCTTTCACCCACTCAGCATGGATTTAGGCAAGGACACAACACTACAACTGCTCTCATTTCTTTCACAGACATTATCAACAAAGCAACCTATATGCCTTAGTAGTTCTATTGGATTTGTCAAAAGCCTTTGACACGGTGTCACATGACAAACTTCTCCAGCAGCTATCATCCCTGGGCTGCTCTGAACCCACAAAACTATGGTTTAACAGCTACCTAAACAATTGAGAACAAAGTGTAAAGTGGCAAGGTTACCTATCCCAAGACCAGACAAACAAAACTGGTGTCCTGCAGGGATCCATTCTAGGACCCCTCCTCTTTAATATTTTTTATAACAACTTACACACTACCTGCCAACACAGTACAATAATCCAGTATGCTAACAACACCACCATTATCCCCTCCTCACTTTACCACAGCTCTTGCTCAAAACCCAAAATGCATTTACCTCAATAGAAACATGGCTTAGCAATGCTCAATTATTATTTAACCCAGACAAAACCAAACTTTTACTATTCTCCCCCAAAACTAATACATCTGATTTCAAAATCTACTCTTTAAACAAAATAGAGATCGAAGTAGTACCAAGTGGTAAGTTACTTGGTATCACCACAGACAATAACCTCACTTTCAATGAGCATATACAAAAAGTTAAAAAAAAAAACACTGCAAACTCGGTACACTCTACAGACACAAAAATGCATGGCACCAAGCACCAGACTGGCACTAGCAAATACCTACTTGATCCTCTCTCTACTATATGGAGCACCCATTTTCACTAATCTGCAACAGACACTTAAAACCAAACTTCAGTCTTGCTACTACTAAGTAACCAAATTTGCAATAGGTTCAACATACCATACCCACCATGCACTGCAGTGCCTTCAGACAGATAAACTGGTTAGAATTCTTCAACTATCTTAACTACCTACAACTCACAGTGGTAAAACATATTTTACAGACCCAATAGCTCCTGCCCTACAGTCCATCATACACAACCATATTCCAAGTAGAAACCTACGCTCAGCCAACAACTATTACAAGCTTACAAGCCCAATAAAAGTGCAGATCAATGTCTCTACTCCTATACTATTGGCAAACTCTAGAACAATCTTCCCAGCCATATACCCAGTATAGAGAATACCAATAATTTCAAAATGGCACTAAAATAAAAACTACTCTCCACTGCTTGGATATGACCATGCCCTACAAATCAAAACTAACCTCTTCAGTCTCTGCCTTTGTCATTCTAGCAAATTCCTTAACTAATACCCATCTTACTCAGCTCTTCCATCCTTCCTCACCCCATCTCAGCCCTACCCCTCTAACTCATATAGAATTCTCACTATCCTGTATTCACTCTTTGCCTACTTTGAAACTTTCACCTTCTCTCCCAACTACTACACATTCTGCATATATGTGATTATTGATTATTATCTGATCATATGTGATTGATTTGGATCTGTATTTAAATTGGAAGAATGGAGAGTGGAATATTTCTTATGAAGTTCTTGATATGTTAAAAAAGAATGAAAGCGCTAAATTCTTGTGGTAGAGTTTCTTTTGCCAAAGTGCCCATTTTGTTGTTTTTCTGTTTTTTACAGTTGTTTTTTTGGTTGCATGCTGTACATCCTTTTTCCTTCTTATTCTCTCCTTTCTAAGAACTATACATTTAACATACTATCTAAGTACTATTCTACAATCCACTCTGCCTTCCATTCAAATAGACTCAACATGACACCCTAACTGTATGCCTTACTTGTGTATGAACTGCAACGTAATAAATATTATATTGCAATTATACCACAATAATGTATCTGATGAACCAAAATGCTCTCTGCTTACTTGTACTCTCAAGTGACATGTAAGATGTATATATTATATGTACTATATATATATATATATATATATATATATATATATATATATATATGAATAAATATATACAGATAAATTTATTCTATTTTCTGATATATTTGTTTTGGAGCTTTTCTCCCCTGGCCTCCGCTAAAAATGGGTTTCTAACCCAGTTGAACTTTCCCAATTAACAAATGTCAATAAATAATAAAATAAATGTTGTGGTTCCACCAAGTTGGTTTATTTATGGGGTTTGCCCTGTACTTGCTCCTACAGGGTACAGCTGCAGCTATGCAGTTGCTTACAGACTAGTACAGTACAGTATGCTAGTGTACATTTCTGTGTATTCAGTGGAGTTAACTGGGTCTGGTGGGGATTTGAAGTTTGCTAATGTATCACTTAGGAGAAGGTAGTTTGTCTTAAAGAAATTTCTAAAGGTACCTTCTGTGGTTTCAGTTTAATTTCAAATGGGACTGCTTTATGGTTAGACCTAACAAGTGATGAAGATACGCAAGGGATGGAGCTAGATGTTCCCATATTAGGAAAGACGAGATCCAAGGTGTTATTTCCCCTAGTCCCCTAGTGGGTGCTCTGGCTAATTGTTCCACGGCATTTGTACTGACAAGTCCAGGAATCTCTGTGCTTGTGCAATATTGGTGGTATAGGGTTTCCAAACAATAGCTAGGTAGCTTAGATCACTTAGGAAAATGGTATTGGGTTTAATACTGAGTGATTCTAGTTCCTGTAGATAGGCGCTGTGGTTTTCTTTTCTCATAAAGGAAGTTCTATAGCTAGCTAATATATGGTACGGGACCTTTCTGATGGTTATTTGAACATGTAGAAGCTCTAGTACATCCTGCTGCTTTACCAGCCTTGATGCAATTCTCTTCTGAATGTAGATTGATACACCTCCACCCTTTTTCCACTCCTGCACAGTAGCTGGTCTAAACGTGTGGAAGGCATTATAGCCCTGCATAGCTGGAGTGCTCTCTGCTATTTTAAACTATGTCTCAGTCACTACATAGATGTTAGTGTCTTCCAGGTTGAGAAAGGCTTGAAGGGAGTGGAGTTTCTTGTTCAGGCTCCAAGCATTGATCAGTAACACATTCATATTTACCTTTGCTTGTTTTGTCATGTTGGTAGGTTTATCAGGTTGCTATTGCCTAAAAAGGCATTCTGGGAGGAGACAATGCCTTTGCCAATAATCAAACCCTAGAGAAAACAGATGCAGGACATCTCTGGTGAAGCAGCGTGGTCTGTTGATCATATCCTCCAAGTCTAGCAAATACTGGATCCCCTTTGAATGATACCAAAAACTAAGCCAAATGTTGAAGTCAATTATTTTTTGCTCATATTGTGTCATCATCCTTGGAGAAGGTAGATTACTGCTCAATGCTTGGCTTATCTCTGCACTGGACTCATAGCCTGGGAGATGCATCATGTCTCTCCATATAATTGACACCGGCTTGAGCTATGCCAGAGTCATACTGGTACTTGTTCAAGCAGTTGAGTGCATGTATGATCTGATGGATCCTGGCACCAGACAAGCAACTAACCATCGCTCTTTCCTTGCTCAGCCTTGTAATAGGCACACCTGTATGTCTTACAATGGAGTCACCTATAACAAGAATGTTTGGTTGGGTCAATGTCTGCCTTTCAGGCTCAGCATTTGTGACTTTGGGACTCCTTGTTCTATATGAGGATGCAGACTTAGTATGCTGAGTGTGGTTTGTGCTTGTGTTGTGTTTTGGAGGTCTTTGAGGTTTAGGAAATCTTTAGAACCTCAGCATATGATGGTTATGTATATTGTGATGGCCTTGGAGAGGTGTGATGTGTTGTGCAATACTGATGGTTTTGGTATCTGTTTACTGTGTATGAGATTTTTGCCTCCAAGGATACTGTGTTATGCTGTTTGAGTAATGGATGATCATCAGACAGCATAAGGTGATTTTTACATTGTCTCAAGATACCCACCTCAATCATGTTGGATAGAGAAGTCGCAGAGAAGTATTGGTCCATGATACTGAAAGGAATGACTCTGGGGACAGGGGTAACTATAACTGTTTAGAGTTTCATTTTAGAATAATGTCTGGGTGAACTTGCTATTGAATATTTATATTTTAGTACAAAACTACTAGCCTGGATAAATCATATTGTCTTTGCTGCTATGTACAGAGAATTCTGTTACATAAACTTGAATTGTTGATAACAGCTTAAAGTATGTTCGGAAATTAAGACATTTAAAAGCTATACAGCTACTACCTGCTTGCCTGTCTGATTTGGTTAAATTAAATCAGTTTATTGCTGCATGTAATACTGTTTGTTAAGTTTCCATTCATTTTCACTTCTGTATAGCTACATCATTATATGAAGAAAGTCCATTTTAAAAATAGTGGTGGTGAAGATATGTATTTTGATGCCAATGGTGACCCACCAGCAAGATACGATATCCACAACTTTGTCTTGTTTCCTGATGGAACTTCTAGATACGTTCAAGTGGGTAGCTTTGAGAGCAGAGCTGTTGGGCAACCAGAACTAAACATCAGTGTAGAAGAAATGTTCTGGAATGAAAGATTCAGAGAGGTATGTCCATCCTTTTATATAATAAACTCTTATAAATGCAGTACATTTCTTTGTCTTCCTTTCTTTATGACATGATTTCTTTCTCTAATAACTGTGTTTCGGTACATCCACCTCTGTAATATTAACTGTTTTATTCTTGCCTGACTGTATCTACAGGTGGTCTCACTGGAATTCATGAAGACATAGGAAGGGAAAACAGCACACAACAGCATTCACATAATACTTTTGTGGTACACAAACCTGAATGGCAAACAGTATAGCAACATACTAGATAGTTCCACAGGGAAGGCAGCACAGCACAGTGCAATCAGTGAAAAGTACTACAGATAACAAAAAGAAATAGTAAATCAACATCACAACATCACAGAAATGCATATGTGGCAGAACTCCAAATGAACAGCATGCAGCGGTGCAAAGGAAACAACAGCTTAAATAAACAGACATTTAATCCTTTAAAAAACAAAGTATGCAAGTGATATACATACACAATTTCACTGGAGGCAAAAATTTGCATGCAAGGTTATCAAGAACACACACACACACATACACACACACACACACACACACACACACACACACACACACACACACACACACACACACACACACACACACGCACACACACTACATCCACAACATATAATGTCCACCACACACATAGACCAACTTATGCTGAGGCACTTAAAAGCAATCTTCCCAAACCTCAAAGACCTCCTAAGTCTATAAACAGTAAAGACTATACTTAGTAATCTCTAAAGCAGTCACCAAAAGCAACACTAAACTCCACACATACACTTACACCCAGAGGAGTCCCTAGAGCAAAGCCCACATGACATATCAACATATTAAAGTGAAGAAACGGAGACAAGTAAAAATACAGTACTATACCAAAACAAGTTACTTGCGGAGGAAATAAGGCAACAAGTTCTTCTTTTTACTGCTTTAATAGTCCACAAAGACACGCCAACACGACAACCAGGAACACAGCAAAATCCACAGCAAAATCAAAAGTACATAAACGCCAGACCTCTCCACTGCGTTTTCGTTTAGGTCACTTCCTCGGATGCAACTGAATACATACTGTGTTTTCTGATCACCTTAAATACACACATAAATCATCCTAATAAAGTAATTAAACAATAAAGTAATTAAACAATCAACCACACATTTAAAAATTTCTTTGTAAGTAAGCAGCCTGATAATCCATCTTGCTTATACATATACTTATACTCAACTTGAATATTAGCTAAAAAACATGTATTTCAAAGTGAATATTAAAAATAAATATTTTAAAATGCTTGTAAACAATCTAATATGAAAATGTAGAAGGGCTAAAATATATATAAAATATTGCCAATTATCCTGAATTTAAAAGTGCTTCTGCAAAATGTAGAGAATTTAATCCCTAACCAACAGTGCCATCTATTGGCCAAAGTGGAAATGCTTTAGATGTGAGTGAGAACCAGAATGGTACTAAGTCAGCCTGAACAATTCATATATTAAAAAAAAAATAAAACTTTTAGAATCAAATATATCCTATAAAGTGCATGGTGCTTATAATTAGGAAAATAGTGTTTTTGATCATATAAAAATTCATATTAAAATTCATATATTTACAACCACAAGGAAGACAATTGATCAATGGAAAATATTTAAAGTTTAGCAGCTCTCATTTTTAATACCGGGGCAATAGAGATACTATCATTAAGCCCAGGGAATTTATTGGCCTCTAAATATATTTGCCATAAGAGTTCTTTATATTCGATCGAAGTTTCTCAAGGGCCACCTCTCAAATCCCTGTCAACTACTTCTAGAACAAAAAAAGTGAAAGAGGCTTGCTTGCAGTTCACTTTGTGTCTAAATAGGGCATTGTTAACACACTGGTTCTTGATGTCATAACAGTGCTCATAAATTCTGCTCCTTAGCTTTCTCTCAGATTTACCAACATAAAATGCTTCACACTTTTTACACGAAGCTAAGTATACTATACCCCTTGTTTGACAATTTGCAAAATGTTTGCTTTCAATCAGCAAATCTCTACTCTTTAAATAAATAGTGTCCTTGGGTACTATGCTGGTGCACTGATTGCACCTGCCACATTTAAATGTGCCAACCCTACCTTCTTTAATATTCCCATTATTCTTTTTGCTTTCCAAAAGGTTTTTAATACTTTTACCTTTTCTAAACGTACATTTGAAAGGCATAGTGAATAATTGGGTCAAATCTGATAATTTGCCAAATTTTATCCATTCTTTCTCTATCATATTCTTTATTTTGTAAGCTTCTCCACTAAAATCCATTACAAAATTCCCACTTCCATTATACATTTCATCTTTCTGTTCCGTTTGCCAATTCATTACACCTAAAATTGGCTTAAATTTATTGGTTCTACCTAACTTTACCTCATCCTCTATTTCTTTTATTAATTTATAAGGGTACACTCTAACTAAAAACATGTTGCTTAAGGTTTTACATTCATCCTGGAAGTCTACCTCTCTAGAAGACATTCGACTCCCCCTCACATATTGTCCTTTTATAATACCCTTCTTTTGGTGTTGAGTGTGCGAATTGGACATACCTACTATTTTTTTATCTGATAAGGATGATTCGGATGGGGCACAGCTTAGTTTAATTAGCGATGGAAATATGGGTGCGAGACCAAAGAGTGTAAGGACTGCAGTTAAGGACTTTAAAGATGCTGTAGTTAACGGTCGGCTTGCAGGTAATTTTTCCAGTGAACGACCTTCTATGAACAGTAATAAACAACAAACGGACTTTCTAAAAGTTTTAAATTTTAAATATTGTTTTAATGGCAGTAATGTGCCTAAACGGAATACCAATGATGTGTACCTGACTTATGAAAATAATTTAAAAGTGCTTGATGAATGTTTATTTAAATTAAAAAATCTAGAGCTTGAAAATGTTTATCTAAATGAATGCATGAATTTAAAGATTGTGCCCAAAGGCTTAAGGGTATGTAAATACCCGAATAAGGTTAAATTAGGAAGTGAATTTCATGTTGAATTGCTGGATATTTTTGATAACTGTGGCTTTGCCATTTTAAAAGCAATAATTAAGGAGAATGATAGGGAGATGGTAGGTCTTAATAGAAAGGTGGATATGAATTTTAATATGAATTTTTATATGATCAAAAACACTATTTTCCTAATTATAAGCACCATGCACTTTATAGGATGTATTTGATTCTAAAAGTTTTATTTTTTTTTTAATATATGAATTGTTCAGGCTGACTTAGTACCATTCTGGTTCTCACTCACATCTAAAGCATTTCCACTTTGGCCAATAGATGGCACTGTTGGTTAGGGATTAAATTCTCTACATTTTGTAGAAGCACTTTTAAATTTAGGACAATTGGCAACATTTTATATATATTTTAGCCCTTCTACATTTCTATATTAGATTGTTTATATGCATTTTGAAATATTTATTTTTAAATATTTACTTTGAAATATATGGTTCTTAGCTATTATCCAAGTTGAGTATAGGAATATGTGTAAGCAAGATGGATTATTAGCCTGCTTACTTACAAAGGAATTTTCAAATGTGTGGTTGATTGTTTAATTATTTTATTGTTTAATTACTTTATTAGGATGATTTATGTGTGTATTTAAGGTGATCAGAAAACACAGTATGTATTCAGTTACATCCGAGGAAGTGACCTAAACGAAAACGCAGTGGAGAGGTCTGGCGTTTATGTACTTTTGATTTTGCTGTGGATTTTGCTGTGTTCCTGGTTGTCGTGTTGGCGTGTCTTTGTGGACTATTAAAGCAGTAAAAAGAAGAACTTGTTGCCTTATTTCCTCCGCAAGTAACTTGTTTTGGTATATCAACACATTACCCAGGACTCTTGTCATAGGCGACTCCATTGTATGACACATAGATGCCTCACCCACCAGAATGAACAAGGAGATTATAGAAGTTAATTGCTTTTCTGGAGCCAGGATCAAGCAAGTTGCATATGCATTCGTGTCACAACACAACAGTATGATTTTGTCATAGTCCATGTTGGTGTTAATGACCTGAGATGTACTTCCCTGGACTATATAAAGAGAGACATTGTTGATCCCTCTGAGTATGTGTCTCAGACAGGTATGTGCCTTGCACTGAGCAGCATGCTACCTTCACCAAGGATGATGCCACAATATGAACAAAAATGATTGACTTCAACAATTGGGCAAGTATCTGGTGTCTTTCCAGGGCAATTCAATATTTGTCATATGGGAGGACATGGTTAACAGACCACATTGCTTTACAAAGGATGATCTGCACCTGTCTTCTCTAGGCTTCTGAATATTGGCTAAAACTTTATCCACCCCTTTAGGGCCTGTTTTAGGAAATGTCAAACTGACAAACCTGCCAACATAACAACTAAAGCCCAAAGAAACCTAAAGGTGTTACTGCTAAATGTTAGCAGCCCAAACAAGAAACTCCACACCCTACAATCTCTCCTCACTCTGCAGAGTATAGACATCTAGGCCATTACCCAGACGTCATTTAAATCTGTAGAAAATACTCAAGCAGTGCAAGGCTCCACTGCCTTCCACGCATTTACACCATCAGCTGCATAGACAGGGACAACAAATGGAGGAGTCTCAATAGATATTATGAACAAGCATAGTTCGACATTGGTTAAACAGGACAATGCTGTGCAATTTATCCATGTGCAGATCACCATAGACAAAGTCCCACACCATGTCCTAGAAAGCTATAGGGCACCTCTAACAGCTTGTGCCACATGAAGCCAACCAGTTCATCCTACCGTAGTTAGTAGTCTGATCTAAAATACTTAAAGCAAGAATCATTTCATATTTTAGTGAGTTAAACAGCAAACAACATAATTCATGGCAAATGATAAGTGGAGACTTTCACTCTCAGCATTAAAAAGTGGTGAACCTCTACTTCTAAGTCATTTTGCACCATTACTTTTTTCCAGATTGTAATAAATAGTTTCCTTAGTGTTATCCTTTATCTCAATTTTTAACATGTTTTTACAACCTGTCTCTTAAAATCTGTCAGCAAACAGGCTGCCATGGCTATTGCAGTGCTACACGACAATGTTATAAGAAAGCTCAGCCAATACCAACCATAATTTCTCCTGCCCTTTAACACTAATCTTGAACACGTATTTAGCTTTTCTCATTACTGCATCATACTTGGTTTCTTCTACTGATTTTTTCCTTTCATTCCAATCTGTTTTTCAGGTTTCTTGCATCAGTTGATACTTTTTTATGAGCTACATCTTCTTTGTATACCATGATGTCACACACACATTCTCTCCATTCAGTTTATATGCTCACCAAACATTATGTTGCACCTGCTTTGACCAAAATATAATCTCATCTTCCTACAAAACTATTTGACCCATAAAGCTCAGCTGACATGACTGGTACATTTAATTCTTATCATACTTCATTCATTCAAGCTCTCCTGAACATTGTCCACAGCAACTACTGCAGTCTTTACCAGTCCACACCATGTCCAGTCTTTTCAGCTATGTATCAGAAGAGACAACAAAGGATGAGGATATCCTGTAGCCTTTCTTCCTGTCTCTATTCCATTTTAATATAATCAAGAGCATTTCCTTGGCAGTCAATGAAGTGAAGTCAGTATGACTGGTGTATTCCTTTTGCAATGCATATAAACTCTCTTCTTTTAGTCTACAAATGATGCACGCACAAGGAAAAAATAACATCATCTTATCATCTTCATATCTGAAGAAGCCTCCTCCAGCTAGACTCTGTACATCAATCCCTTCATTCTAGGAAATTACTGCAGTGCAAAAGCCATCAAGAGGGTCCATTATACAGGCAGTCATGAGGGTTGCTTTTGCCTTTGATGACATTCTGGTGTTTTTAATTTATCCAAGTCTTTTGGGTTTCTAATACCATGACAGGAATGGACCTCATTCCTAAGTCAAAGTACGATTAAAGTTCATGAAATTAGTTTTGTTTCACTCTTTGATGCAAGCCAAAAGTGCTCTTCGCAGCACCTGCAATGTGCCCAGTAATGACTCTTTCTGCAATTTGTATGGTGTTACATGAATTGGTAACATATCTAAATACGATTGTAAATTCATTTTTATAAGACCAGTTGCTCCTACTACTACTGAAACTGTCTGGGTATCTTTCTTCCACATGGCTCTTGTTTCTGCCTGCAGATCGAGGTATTTTATGACTTTGTGTCTCTCTCTGTACGCAAGACACTGTAGTCACTAGTTGTGGCGATTTCAATGATCAATGCTACTTTTGTCTTCTTTTCTTGGACCACTATATCCGGTTTTCTAGCATCTATCTTTTGGACTGTTGGTATTGGGTGATCCCATGTGATGTAAACTTCACATCATTTTCTATGATTCTCTGTGGCTCATGTTTCCAGTGACACAATCTGGCAATGAGGGTATTGGAATGACCTACCCCACCCACCCCCCTGTGCAGGGGGGCAAGATATTTTCTTTACTGTAGACATCCACAATGCCTTCCTCTGGTGAGTTAATTCTCCCATGCACTCACTAATGAAGGCTATGAGCAGACATTGCTTTGCTGAGTCAAAAGCTCTGATGTGCACTGCAGTATCACCCCTCATCAGAATAACTGTGGCTGTATGTATCTTGCTCTGCCCCACCCTCCCCTAGGATGGGCATGGGTATCATCCAATAACAGCTCTGTCAAGCTCACAAGCAGCTAATGAAATTCAGTACTCTTGAGCATTAGTCAGGGCTTTATCCCTCTGTGATGAAAGGAGATACTGCCAACTCAGCTAACTGGAATTTTGTAAATAATTATATGTCATTGGTAAATATCAAAATGATTTATACAAGATGCTTGTGTTACAAATGTATTAGAACTGTATGTCATGTGTATATCAAACTGTTTGTGCAATCATGTGTTGAAAAGGTATTTGCAAAGTGCTGTTTGAAATGTAACCACAGTGTGCCCTACTGGAAGAGAACAGAAATGTACATGCACTATTGCAACTGTTTACGTGCATATATTTTAACAGTGGAAACTGGGATGCAGGAGGTTAACCGCAGTCTAGTAAATTTTAGAAAAACAACTGAAATTAAATTACTTTATGACTAGTCCATAAAATATGGTATCTTTCGGTTTTCAATGCAGTAAGAGACACAATCTCTGTACTAGGAAACTTTCTGTATTGTCTTTAGGGTGAACTAATTACTAGTCTTGAAAGCATGAAAGAATGTAATTGTTTTATGACTTCCAGCATCTGTCAGAGATCTGAGGAGACGGTCTTGTCTGTATATTTTACAGGTAGATGTGAAATACTGCCAACTTCATCAATGGTTGTTTTGTCCTGGGGACTAGAAGTCAAATGACAACAAATTATGTAATTCTGTAAGCTATCCCAGTGTAATATTTTAGATATTATTTTGAAAAGCCTGTTAGTGAGACAGAGAATTCTGCATTTTGTCTTGGACTTCACAACAACTAGAAGATCCATTCACCACATCTGCCTTGCTCTACTGAAGTATGTTTCTAGAGTATAGCAATTCTCTTAGCTACAGTCAGTAATATAATAAAATTTAGTTTAGATGTTTTTTTTTATTTATTTGAGACTGTCCTGAAATGTTGTTTTAAATATTTCTTGTGGTTTTAAACTCTGATGTATGTCATTGTGACTATATAACTAGTATGGTTTTGTTATTTTATTATTTATTATTAACTATATTTAAATCTTTCATTGTGGCTGATCTGTGTAGAGATATTTAAGTTTTGAGAGTACTTGCCTATTTATTTGGTGACACTGTATAGGCCACACCTAATAGCCTTGCTCTTGGTCAAACTACCATTTCTGTTAAAATTAATATTACACAGTAAGATTGGACACCCTTTTTTAAGGGTGTTAAGATAGCTGGCAGAGGTGACTGGTGGCAGTAAAAACTACCTTATAGTCTTGGCAGAAGGGGGCATAGCTAGTAAACCTGTGCCAGCCTTTCCCAAGTGTGTGTGTGTGTGTGTGTGTGTGTGTGTGTGTGTGTGTGTGTGTGTGCGCGCGCGTGTGTGTGTGTGTGTGTGTGTGTGTGTGTGTGTGTGTGTGTGTGTGTGTGTGTGTGTGTGTGTGTGTGTGTATGTGTAAGTCAAACCTCAAAGAGTATGTGTGTAAGCTACTCGGGCAGGGACACAAAGCACTGGTTGAACAGAGAGGGTGCTGGAGGTCTTGGCTTGGTCACTCAGCTGAGAGCTCAATTCTATAGCTGTGCCAGTGGGGAGTCTAACTGGGGATCTGGAGAATGGTAGAGGATCCAGCCTTGGACTGACTGTGGTTTCTGTGTGCTCTTAAGGAAAATTGCACTTGATGCAGAGAGTTGCATCTGGAAATACTGTGTGTGTACCTGTTATCCTCCCAGTGAACGTCCCCCACAGGTGCCAGTGGTGAGGATTGAGCTCCTTGATTATTGGTCCAGTGGTGGGGCATCACACCCTCTATACCAGTAAAGCTGACTTAAGGTGATGTTCATATATGTAATTATATAATGTAGTAGTAGCCTTTATAATCTGCAAATTATATTTTACATATAATAACACTTTAAATATTGCATTGGATTATGTTAGCATATTTGTATCACATAATATGATTGCAGGTGTTATAGGGTATTTTTAACTACATTTAATTCTTATCAAATGAGCTTCTTTACTGTATCCATCTATTGGGTTATGGGTTATTTAAAAAAATTGATTTATAGAGAACAAGATGGTTGTATTTTATGAAAACGACTTATATTAAAGGATAGATCATTGGGTTTAAGTAACATAAGAGGTCTGCAGAGGGTAAGATAAGTATTAAAAGATATTAGTCCATCATATAGGTTATGGGCAATGAAATATAATTTCTGGAGAACATCTGGTCAAAGGAAAGATGGTTAAAGATATATTTGTGGAGACTTCAGCTCAGTTATTAAATATTTTTCTGGGTCATACAGTGAGGAGAAGATCCCTGTCTGACCTAAGGTGAGGAGTACTATTGAGAGTTTTATGTATTGCACTATCATGGAAACTTTATCCATGCACCCTTGTAGGAAAGATCATATTTGAACCAAGACTGTATTTATTACAGTTTGAGAGATATAGCTATTTAAATAAAGATGGTGGCATTAAGTTTGTAATTGTGGAAATAGAAAATAATCTGAAATGGCTAGCATTCTGCTCCAGTGCTCTCATTTATCTTGCTTACAAATCTTTTCAAAAACTTACTATTCAATTCGATTTTGAATTCCCTTTGATGTTCTTATTTTGCTTATTGCAGCCACTGCAAGAATGCTATTATGATATGATTATTTTTCTCTGAGCTATATTTGTAACTTTTTTAATGTTTAATGCTTTTAATGTTTAAGTTTTTTAATGCCTAATGTTTAATGTATTTCACTTGGAGCTTTTCTCACCGGGCCTCTGCTGAAAATGGACATATATCCAGTTAGACCAGCCCAGTCAACAAATGTAAAATAAAAAAATAATAAATAATAACATTTTATGTAAGATTTTTTTTTTTTATTTAAGACTCAGTAGGAAAGATTTTAAAAAGTCTTAGATACTTTTATTCATATCATTCTAAATTAGATAATAAACCAGGCAACAAAATTAGGCATGTCATCAATATGCAGATTATTATGTCAGAAATCAAAGTTGATGTCATCCATTTAAAAGTAATGCCTACATAACACTAGATTTGATTGAGGCATATATTGCACCATCCCATTTACTTTTTTTCAAATAATGACAGATACTTCATAGGTCCCTACATACTATATATCTATGTGTATATATATGGGAGTCCTACATTGGTTATAAATGCTTCTCAACAGTTGTTTAATCACCTGTGTATACAAATGGTTGACAGGTGTGGGCAATCGACAATCCTCGGGTAAGGGAATATTAATTTTTGCTAGGATTATGCACTCTCTGAGTTAGTATATATAATTAACAGGGGGTATGGGGGTGTAGGGGGCTTGGAATCCTGCAAAAAAATGCATGTAGATACAGATGATAGATAGATAGATTAGATAGATAGATAGATAGATAGATAGATAGATAGATAGATAGATAGATAGATAGATAGATATAGATAAGTATGTATATAGTGTAATAGTGACTGCTGAGTCTGGTGAAATTGTTGCTTGTGGAGATGTTCTCCCTGTGCTGTTATTATACCAATCAGGGCTGTGTTTACTAAAGGCTGTGTCATGGAAGGCAACTGCAGACTTCCTGATAAAAATAATATCTTCTTCTTCTTTCGGCTGCTCCCATTAGGGGTCGCCACAGCAGATCAACTGTTTCCATTTCTTCCTGTCCTCTGCATCTTGCTCTGTCACACCAACCACCTGCATGTCCTCTCTCACCACATCCATAAACCTTATCTTAGGTCTTCTTTTCCTGTTACCTGGCAGCTTCATCCCTAGCATCTTTTTCCCAATATACTTTGCATCCCTCCTCAGCACATGTCCAAACCAACATAATCTTGCCTCTCTCGCTTTGTCTCCAAACCTCCCAACCTGGGCTGACCCTCTAATATACTTATTCCTAATCCTGTCCATCCTTGCCACACACAGTGCAAATCTTAACATCTTCAACTCTGCCACGTCAAGCTCTGACTCCTGCCTTTTTGTCAATGCCACTGTCTCCAACCCATATAACATAGCTGGCCTCACTACCCTCTTGTAGACCTTCCCTTTCACTCTTACTGGTACTTGTCTGTCACAACTCACTACTGACACTCTTCTCCACCCACTCCATCCTGCCTGTACTGTCTTCTTCACCTCTCTTCCACACTCACCATTACTCTGAACTGTTGATCCCAAGTATTTAAACTCATCCACCTTTGCCACCTCTACTCCCTGCATCCTCACCATTCCTCTATCCTCCTTGTCATTCACACACATATATTCCGTCTTAGTCCTACTGACCTTCATTCCTCTTCTCTCTAGAGCATATCTCCACCTCTCTAGGGACTCCTCCACTTGTTCCCTACTCTCACTACAGATCACAATGTCATCTGCAAACATCATAGTCCATGGGGACTCCTGTCTGATCTCGTCTGTCAACCTGTCCATCACCATTGCAAATAATAAAGGGCTCAGAGCTGATTCTTGATGTAATCCCACCTCCACCTTAAACGCATCTGTCACTCCCACCGCAGACCACACCGCTGTCACACTACCCTCGTACATATCCTGTACCACTCTTACATACTTCTCTGACACTCCCGACTTCCTCATACAATACCATAACCCATCTCTAGGCATCATGTCATATGCTTTCTCTAAATCCACAAAGACACAATGCAACTCCTTCTGACCTTCTCTGTACTTCTCCATCAACACTCTCAGAGCAAACATCGCATCTGTAGTGCTCTTCCCTTGAATGAAACCATACTGCTGATCAGTAATCATCACCTCCCTTCTTAACCTAGCTTCCACTACTCTTTCTCATAACTTCATCATGTGACTGATCAGTTTAATCTCTCTGCAGTTATTACAGCTCTGCACATCACCCTTATTCTTAAAAATCGGTACCAAAACACTTTTTCTCCATTCTTCAGGCATTCTCTCACTTTCCAAGATTTCATTAAACAATCTAGTTAAAACCTCCACTGCCATTTCACCTAAACACCTCCATGCTTCCACAAGTATGTCATCTGGACCAACAGCCTTTCTGTTCTTCATCCTCTTCATAGTTATCCTTACTTCCTCCTTGCTAATCCACTGCACTTCATGATTCACTATCCGCACATCATCCAACCTTCTCTCCCTCTCATTCTCTTCATTCATCAGCCCCTCAAAGTACTCTTTCCATCTGCTCAACACACTCTCTTCACTTGTGAGTACATTTCCCTCATTATCCTTTATCACCCTTACCTGCTGCACATCTTTACTAGCTCAGTCCCTCTGTCTAGCCAATTGGTACAGGTCCTTTTCTCCCTCCTTAGTGTCCACCCTTTTATACAACTCTTTATACGCTTTATCCTTATCCTTCGCCACCTCTCTCGTTGCCATGCACCTCATCTGCTTATACTCTTGTCTACTTTCTTCATCTCTCTGACAATCCCACTACTTCTTTGCTAACCTCTTTCTCTGTATACTCTCCTGTACTTCTTCATTCCACCACCAGGTCTCCTTGTCCTCCTTCCTCTTTCCAGATGTCACACCAAGCACCTTTCTAGCCATCTCTCTTACTAGGTCTGCTGTAGTTACACAGCTATTCAGTAACTCTTCACTGCCACCCAGTGCCTGTCTTAACTTTTTCCTGAACATCACCTCACAATTACCCTTTTTCAATTTCCACCATTTGATCCTTGGTGCTGCCCTCACACTCATCCTCCTTTTCTTGATCACCAGTGTCATCCTACAAACCACCATCCTATGCTGCCTAACTACACTTTCCCCTGCCACTACTTTACAGTCCCCAATCTCCTTCAGACTGGCCCTTCTACATAAGATATAATCCACCTGCGTGCATCTTCCTCCACTCTTGTATGTCACGCTATGCTCCTCCCTCTTGTTAAAATACATATTCATCACAGCCATGTCCATCCTTTTCGCAAAATCCACTACCATCTGACCTTCTGCATTCCTTTGCTTAACACCATACCTACCCATCACTTCCTCATCCCCTCTGTTCCCTTCACCAACATGCACTTTGAAATCTGCTCCAATCACCAGTCTCTCACCCTTGGGTACAGTCATCACCACTTCATCCAACTCACTCCAAAATTTTTCTTTTTCATCCATCGCACACCCAACTTGTGGAGCATATGCACTAACAACATTCATCATTACACCATCAATTTCCAGCTTCATAAACATCACTCTATCTGACACTCTTTTCACCTCCAAAACACTCATGGCATACTGTTCCTTCAGGATAATGCCTACGCCATTTCTCCTCCCATCCACACCATGATAAAACAATTTGAACCCGCCTCCGATACACCTAGCCTTGCTCCTCTTCCATCTGGTCTCTTGCACACACAATATACCAACCTTCCTTTGGTCCATCACATAGCCGGCCTTAGGCATAGGCCAACTAGGCGGCCGCTTAGGGCGCTGCTGCAGCAGGGGTGCTTATTTGGTGTAGGTAGACTAGGATGGGGGCACCAGATGGTGTGGTAGGGGGCGCCGTGGAGCCCTTTTGCCTAGGGCACCAGTCGACCTAAGGCCGTTATATCAGCTAGCTCTCTCCCTATACCAGTCATACTGCCAACATTCAAAGTTCCGATCCTCACTATCACAGTCCTAGCCTTTACCTACCTTCGGGCATGCCTTCCCCCTCTTCTCCTCCTCCTTCGGCCAACAGTAGCCCAATTTCCGCCAGCACCCTGTTGGCCAACCGTACTGGTGGTGGTTGTTGTTAACCCGGGCCTCGACCGATCCGGTATGTACATCTGTACTGTTGTCCTGATAAAAAGAGTATGCAGGCATGCTAATAAGAGGTTCCTCATGACAACTAATAGGGGGCATATTTTAGGATATACTATGGTCAGTATCTGTGGAGAAGACCCAATTTCTTATCTCTGGGTCTAAAGAGGCTTCTGAAAAGAAGACTGCAGGGAACTACATGTGAAGGATGAAGATATTATAGAAGGTGCTCTGATAACTTCAAAAGAAACCAGAGCTATTGTTTTCTAAAGAGAAAGTAATGGCTTTACTCCTGCCTGTAGGGTAAAACAATCTAGAAAAAAGCCAGATATTTGTAAGTACTGCTTTGTTTGCTTGCCATCTTTGAGGAAAACACTTTGGATTCCGGAAAACTAAAAGTGACTAAATGAACTTTGGAAAATAACATAACAGTGGATAAATGAATGCAGTTCATTTATGTTACTCCATGTTTTGTGTTTTTCCTTTAAATAAACCTCCATTTAAAAACTGAAAGGCTGGTTACAACGACTGTTCTCATTACTGCAAGTACTGCTAGATGCTTTGTTTGTGGAAAATGTAGACAGAAGTACAGCTTTTTATTATAAACTGCAAATTAACAAGCTAACTACTTTAAAACAAATGCTTTGCCAGAGTTGTTCTTCCCCAACTGCAAAAAGGAATGCCAGAAATGCTTCCTGTTAAAATAGTAATAATTGATTACTAAACCAACCTGAAACACTGTCTCCTCTCAGGTTGCATGATAAACTATCTGAAAATCATAAAAATATGTTCCCATATGAGGATTTGCTCTAGCAAAGGAGATCCTCTTGACAGCGAGAATGATTGCTATCAGAAGAAAATTTCTGTTGTTGGAAAGTTCCTGTGAACTTAAAAACATATGTGAACTGAAACTGTACCTGCTGTGCTCTAAGAATGGGAAATTTAACTGAGACATTTGTGAATTTACCTACCTCTACCTTTTCAGGTGAGATACACAGCCACTGATTAACCCTCAGTCAGCATCCAACAACAGATATTCACAATAATAAAATAACCATCCACCTTACTGGGAATTCCAAAAAAAAAAAAAAAAAAGTGCACCTCTGAATGAAAGTCAGTGTGAAAGCTTATTTGATCGCATCTGTGATGAGATATTTGGCTAGAGAAATAGTTCTTAAGCTGATTGGGTTGGAACACTGTAATCACAGTTAATCAGGGTTTCACTAAAAACGTACAAGAACTTTGAGGATGGTGATGCACACAGAACAACCAGAAAATGCAACAGTAAATTTTGACTAGGCCCGAAGCTTCACCCAAATGCAAACACTTAAATTTCAGAACTGGGCACTTAGTGAGAACAGAAAGGGTAAGAGCGTAAATAGTTGATTCAATGAATATTTTGAAATTGTGCCTGGAACCTGATGTTAAGTACAATTCTAGTCATTTTGGTTGTAGATACATTTAAAAAAGATTGCAACTTAAGAAAATGGGTATTCCAGATAAGACCCTAGATCATCTCAGTGGATAGTTATTTTAAGAGAAAGTCTGCTGTAAACTGAAATTACAAGCCTGAAGTCAGACTTGTGTACTCCACAGGCTAACAACAATCATGTAAATTAGTTTTTTTCCTTGTGAATAAGGAAAAACTGTTACCATCTGAGCTCATAGGTTGATAAGTAAAACTAGACAATCAGTCTGCAGATCATTTCACACCTAGGCAATAATCAGATTGTGATCAAAGGTGAGAATCAAATCCCGTACTTGTGTCTGTGAGGTAAACACCTTAACCATTATGCCAACCTCCCAAATGAAAGTGAAAAGATTCAAACCTTGCCCTCTTGTTACAGGAAGCAGCTCATTAACAAGTGGGAGGTTTAATCCTCTGGGTTAACTTGGTTTGTTTAATTGTTGTAGAAACGGTCACATAGCATAATACCACATAGTTACTGACAGTAGTACTGGACTTGTAAAGGCTGCTAATGGTAATCAACAAGCTGTGCCTAAAAGCATGCCTGTGGAAAGTGATAATGCTGAACTTTGTAAGTGTTGGATGTACATGGCCTACTTTTTGGTACTGTGGTGCAACAAAACCTGTTTAATATAATATTGAAGTGGAAGAGAAAAAGATGCATGGGTTGTTAGACTCAGGAAACATTAATACATTAGTGGATCATGATATGTCTGTAAGCACAAATACAGATAGTAAACAGAAAATTGAAATAAAATGTTTGCATAGAGGAAAAGAGGAGTATCCTATAACACATGAAGAAATACAAACTCTACGAGGCAAATGTTACATTCATTAGATGTAGTTCCTAACATAAGCCAAATTAGCCAAGACGTTCCCTAATTCGAGGAGTTGTAGAAGAGATGGAGGAGACGTTCAGCCTGATGCATTGCCCGAAATATGTAGCCACATTCAAGAAAAAGATGTACCAGTAGAAGAGAAAAGGAAATACGCCAAACAAGAATGCAGTGATGCTGTGGAAAAGCAAGCAACTGTATAACAAAGTCCTTTTTATTAGTGCTTTCATTCAAAAAAATAAACAAACTTCTTCGGATACACCATGCCAACACTATTTCAGCTTAAATACATCAATAAATTAACAAAATTTCAATAAAACAATTACTCAGTCCCCCCCCACAAAAAACAATAAATGGCTAGTGTCATTTAAATTGTTTATAAAACCTTTCCTTCTAACCTAAAATACATTCTAAATAACAACGTTTATTTTTTCAAAATTATCATATTGGAAAACAGTTACATTTATTTTAAAATAAAATAAAATAATGAAAAGCTACCTATCCAAAGCTTTTATCTTAAGGATACAAGAAATGGAGCACATGTCATTCAGTCCTGGTCATTTAAAAGCATTGAGGCTTAATTGCCATAATAGTTATTTTTTCTCCAAACATAATTCTAATCGTCCACCTCTAGGTCCTAATACCACTCTATCAATGGCCATATACCTAAAGCTATAGCCATCATTTTCTCGGACATGCTTAGATAAGGCATTATTTTCTTGACCTTTTCTAATAGTGTATTCATGTTTGTAGAGTCTTTCTTTTAATCTATGGTTGGTCTTTCCTTTGTAAAATGCCATGCATAGGGAACAAATCACCACATAAAAGACCCCCTTACTGTTACAGTCAAACTTGTGTTTGATCTTATACTCATGACCACCTACGCAAAAACTTTTACCTATTAAACTTTTATGACAATGTTAACATCTACCACATCTATTCATACATGGATTTCTCTCAGATGGAACCTTTATGTTTTCCAACAAAGCTTTAAAATTACTACCCTTCCTAAATGCCATAGTAAGTGATCTACCAGTTCTTTCCTTTATGGATCTTTCCTCGGTCAGAATAGTCCAATTCTTAACCAGAATATTATGGATGCTCCTATGGTCTGTACTAAACTGAATAATAAATTGCATTGAGTTAGATAAATTAGTAGTTTGATTATGACTCATTACTCCAGTTGCGTCCACACCCAACTGGTGGTTGGACCCCACACTTCCCAAAATGGGACAAAAATAACCTCTGGTTCTGTTTACTGCAACCTCATTTCTTAAATTGTCCAACAAATCAGTGGGGTACTCTCGCCTTCTAAACATTGAATATAATAAATCACATTCGTCCTTAAAGTGGTCATTCATGCAGCTCTGATGAGTTTCCCTTTAACCACTGCCCTTTTCTGATGGTTAGGATGGGTACTGGAAAAATGTAAGAAACTACTCGAGTAAGTTTTCTCCCTATGGATTTTAAATGTATATCTCCCATTAATTACATCTTTCTCCAAATTAACATCCAAGCATGAAATTCCCTTCATACTGAACTCACTAGTGAATTTCAGAAATTCGGTAGTCCCATTAATATATTCAATAAAGTTATTAGAACTCGCTTCATCCCCTTTCCATAGGATGGATAAATCATCCAAATAACATAAATATAGAATTATATAAGCTGCAAAATTGCTATTGAGTACACACTTAGCTGCCATAAATAAATTTGCAAAAATTGCTCCACAAGGGGACCCCATTGCTACCCCGCATTTCTGCGGATACAATTCCCCCTTAAAACAGAAAAAGTTGTTACCTAGCACTATTACAAACAATTCCTCATATAAATTAGGTTCTTCTTGTGGTGCTCCCTTCTCAAGCAAGAATTCCAAAATCCACTGTAAGCCTACATTTTGTGGTATAACAGTGTAATGGTTTTTTACATCTATGGTAGCAAAATTATAGGAAGGGTCAAAAACTAAATCATTAATAGCCACCAAAAAGTTCCATGAATCCCTACATATTTGTTGTTCTAAATTGACAAATTAATTTAGTGTCAAGAAATTTAGCACAAGCTGTTGCAATAGAATTTCTTCCATCTATAACTGGCCGTATCGAAGGGTCCTGATTATCCTTGTGAAGTTTTGTAACTCCAAACATGCAAGTTATAACTGGGGAAGGATATTCAAATAATTAAATGTCTGTATAGAAATACGTTGCTCAATAACCATGTCTCTAATCTGTCCACTTATCTTTTTGTATGCGTCATTTAGCTCATTCCAAGATACTTTTTCGTAGGCCGTGTTATCCAATAGTTGTAGCATCCTATTGCTGTAGTCTAACAAGTTCATCACCACAAGCCCACCCCCTTTGTCAGGCTTCATAAATTGTTGTTCACTCAAAAAATCCAACAGTAAACATTAATTTTCATTTAAATTGTCCACTTTACCAATTACTTTCATAGAAGCCATATTCCTCAAATCCACCTCACACATTTTTTTAAAGAATACTAATACAGGGTGCAAAGGTGGATTATATGCACTGGAAACCCTACAAATATCCACTTGTGCTGAACTATTTTCAAACATTAATGAAAAATTAAGTTTATGCATAAACACTTTCAGATCTATTAATCTGTTCACTAAATTTGCCCTTTTACTGGGCACAAGAGTCATACCTTTTGATAATAATTCAGCAATTCTAGTATCCTAAGTGCTGTCAGAAAAATTGTAAATATGAAAGTCTCCTGATGTGTTAGAAACAATCTTCAATTCGGACCCTTCCGTAGCCCGGGAAACTGACTGATAAAATCCATAAGATAATCAAAAGTAATATCCTCATCTACTGGTCCTTGCCCTGAGTCACCTTCAGGTGTAGTAAAACCAGAAATAGCATCCAAAAAGGAATCAGTTATTGTCGATAACACTGCCATGTTCATCTTAGGGTCAGCCGTTGAATCCTATCTGTTTGGTTCTATTCCCTCGACATGTGATTGCAGGAGGGCTCACCCAAATCAGCTGAACCCCATTGGTTCCTGCCTGGAGGTGGATAAAAAACCTGAGGATTTGATTGGCTAGCCTGTTGATGGTTCGCTGTTTTCCCTTTTAGCCTTTCAGATCGCCTTCATTCAAAATTGTTATTATTTTTGTTAAGATTTGTCTGCTGATTATGATCAACTGGAGTTCTCCCAGCAGTGAAATTAATACTCCTATTACCGGAAAAATAATCACCATCTTTATTGTGTACATTCTTTCCTTTACACCAAGTCTGTGAAGTAGGGGGGCAGGATAAGCTTGTCTTTTTGCATAATTATTGCTGCCCTCTGCAATTTTTTTTTTATTTTATTTGTCCTTAATTTATGTATATGTTGTTCCACACTAGAAAAAATGTGAGACCTTCATATTTACAACTTTTCTGACACCACTTTGGATACTAGAATTGCTGACTTATTATCAAAAGGTATGACTTTTGTGTCTGGTAAAAGGGCGAATTTAGCAAACACATTGATTTGAAAGTGTTTGTGTAAACTTAATTTTTCATTAATGTTTGAAAATAGTTCAGCACAAGTGGATATTTGTAGGGTTTCCAGTACATATAATCCACCTTTGCACCCTGTATTAGTATTCTTTGAAAAAATGTGTGAGGTGGATTTGAGGAATATGGCTTTCTATGAAAGTAATTGGTAAAGGGGACAATTTAAATGAAAATGAACGTTTGCTGTTGGATTTTTTGAGTGAACAAAGAATACAATTTATGAAGCCTGATAAAGGGGGTGGGCTTGTGGTCATGGACTTGTTAGACTACAGCAATAGGATGCTACAACTATTGGATAACACGGCCTACGAAAAAGTATCTAGGAAGAAGCTAAATGGTGCATGGTTTTCCCTGTGCCTCTGTCCAGCAGAGCCATTGAAGTGATCTCTGGGGTAAACTTTCTGTTTCCCATCCACTCGTCAAGGTTTCTCTTGAAGGGGATTAGCGGGGAGCTCAGCCTAATGTAGATTGGAATCTTGTTCCAGAGCATGGTAAGTCTCTGAGACAGGAATCTATCCCTCCAGCACGTCCTATTTATTGTTGTGGTGAGGTTTAGATCCCTGGAGCATGTGGCTCGAGGGGATATGGTTTTCTTTAGGTGGAGCATGTCCATCAATTCTGGATTGGACATGGCCTTGTATGTCAGGCAGAGATCACCCCTGAGTAGGCGGTATGCAACTGAGTACAGCTGGAGTTTCTTCAGTCGAGCTGCATAGGGCATCTGCTTGAGGCCCGTTATCCACTTGGTGAGGAACTTCTGTGGTCTTTCCAGTTGTTGCAGGTGTCTTGTAAGGTACATCCCAAATGGGGCATTGTACTCTATGATGGGTCTGATGAGTGATGCGTAGAGGGGCCCAATGACCTCTTTCGATCTGGATGCAAACCCTTTTGTGATTAGGGGGGCCACATAGAAGGATTTTCTAACCACTTTGGCAAAGTGATTATCAAAGGACCTATTTGGTAGTTTGTGGGTACTTTGTTTTTCCAAAGGGGATGACTATGTACTTTTTGGCATTTAGCTTGAGACCATAGTTTTGACACCAGGTATCTGTCTCAATGAGACCCTTTTGGAGGTTGTCTGTGTCAGCCGGAGAGTCAATTATAGCCCCTAGTTTGCAGTCATCTGTGAACTTGGTGAGCCATAGTCCTCCTGTGCTTGCCTGTACCTCTGAGAAGTATATGCCGAACAGGAAGGGTCCTAGGACTGAGCCCTGGTGAACGCCACTTGTAACCAGTTTAGAGTCAGACCTAGCTCCTGCAACTCTTACCATGTGGGTTCTGTCTGTGAGCCAGTTGGCAACCCATCTCGTGATGTAGGGGTTTATGTTCAGGCTGCTGAGTTTGTCTATAATACCTGAGTGGGGAATGGTGTCGAAGGCCTTTGTGAGGTCTAGGTAGGCTGTGTGGACCACCTTTCCCTCATCTATAGCCTTGGTAACTGTCTCAAAGAAGTCCACCAGGTTTAGAAGGCATGATCTGCCCTTAACAAAGCCAAACTGGGTTGGGTCCAGTGTTTGGAGGTTTCCAATGTCTCTGTTAATGAGATCCATGATGATGTGCTCAATAGCTTTACAGACCAAGCTAGTCAGGCTTATAGGGCGATAGTTCCCAAGTTCCGTTGTGGCTCCACCTTTGTGGAGTGGAATAACCATTGCTGTGCGCCACTCTGTGGGCACATAGCCTGTGGAGAGGCTGAGTTTAAACAGTGTGTTTAGGTGAGGGGTTAGTTCATCTTTGAGCTTGTGTAGGACGCAGCCTGGGACACTGTCCAGTCCCATTGATGCTATGTTTTTGGCTTTGGAGAGGGCTGTTTTAACCTGTCTGTGATTTCAGAGGCACTACATTCTTCTGGTATAGTTATGGGCCCTTTTGGGGGTGAGTGGGGGATGAAGTTTGCACTGAACCTATCTGCCAGGATGTTGGCTATATGAGTCGGTTCAGTTTGTTTTGTGCCTTTCTGCACTAACTCTGAGCAGAGCTGAGAATTGCCACGTAGATTCTTGACATAGCTAAAGAATGTCTTGTTATCTTTGGAGTCCATGGCAATTTTTCTTTCAAAGCTAACCTTGGATGATTTTATGAGGGAATGTAGTTTCTTGCTGATAATGATCAGAGATGTCTTCCCTTCTTGGGATTTTGCTCTTTTCTGTACTAGTTTTCTCCTTCTATTGTATAGCTTGTTTATGGCAGGGATCCTCCAGACTGGTTTCCTTTTCTTGGAGGAGTGAGTCTTGGTTTTGTTTGGGATGGCATGATCCATGCATTGTTGTATGTGCCCATAGAGTGCATTAGTAAAGGATTTTGCAGCTTGGACAGCATTATCCTTTAGCATGGGGGCTTTGAAACATCCCACCTCGGTCTTAAGTAACATGAAGTTTGCTTTTGAAAAGTTTTTCACGGTGGTTCTTTGACCAGGGGTGGTAGCAGAATGTGGATATCCAGAGTGATTAGTTTATGGTCAGATCTAACCAGCGAGGGGTTGACCTCCGCTGTGGAACACCAGTCACCCATGTTGGTGATGACCAGGTCCAATATGTTGTCACCTCTGGTGGGGGTGTTAACCAGCTGATCCAGGGCATTTGAGTTTATAAATTCTAGGCAATGTTGGGCCATTGAGTTCGTATTTGAGTAGTTCTCCCAGTTAATGTTTGAATAATTGAAATCACCCAATATCAGGGTGTTTGGTAGGACCTTTATGTTTCCCAGTGTTTCCAGGAATGTGGAGTGGGGATCCTGGGACATGGTGGGCGATCTGTAGCAAGCTATAATTTGAATAGCAGTTTTACCCATTGTTAGTTGCCGTGGATGATCTCTGAAGCACCGTGCTGTGCCACTAACCTGGAGGTGTGGGTATCCTTGATGAATATGGATACTCCCCCGCCTTTTGTATTTTGATTCGGGTTTTGTGGCCGAAATGTATGGTATGAGTTGTAGCCTGATACTGCTGGGGTGCTCTCTGGAGCCTTAAACCAGGTTTCTGTTACTGCACATACATCAATTTTCTCCATACTGAGGAGTGCCTCGAGTGCATTCATTTTGAGGTTTAGACTTCTGGCATTGAGCAGCATCACCTTCAGTTTTTTGTTACTTGTGCTATTTACGGTGGGGGGTTTGTCTTTTGAGCCTTGCCTAAAAAAGGCACTATGGGGGTGGCAAGAGCCTTGGCCAGTATTCGAAAGCCTAAGGGTGACAGGTGCAAGCCGTCTCTAGCAAAGCAGCATGGCTTGTCGAGCATGTCATCCCAGGCTGACAGACACTGGATCCCCTTTGAATGACACCAGAAGCTTAGCCAATTGTTGAAATTGATAATTTTTTCTCTATACCGTGGTATCATTCTTGGTGAGGGCAGGATGCTACTCAGGGTCAGGGTCATACCAGCCTGGGCTATGTGATCAGAGAGCTCCTCTATGTCTCTTTTCATGTAGTCCAGGGAGGTACAGCTCAGGTCATTCACACCAACATGGACAATGACAGAGTCATATTTCTACTTGTTCTGGAGTGACCTGAGTGCTTGTGTTATGTGGCGGATCCTGGCACCCGAAAGGCAACTAACAGCAACCTTCTCCTTATTCAGCCTAGTGAGTGGGACGTCAGTGTGCCTGACTATAGAGTCACCTATTACTAGTGTGCTGGGTATGTTATTTTGCCTTAAGGGCTGTGATTGTGTAGCACACTGGTTTTGTGAAGTATGTGTTTCATGGTTTGTGTTGGGGGGGAGGAGGTTGCTTGGATGTCTGCTTTGGAGGTCTCTGTTGCTTTTTCAGATTTTTATTTAGAGCCTCCGAGTATGTTTTTGTGTATTTATGTGTGTTTTTTGCCAGTGCTGGTTTCATAGGTCTATGTGAGACTGGTGGTGTGATGTAAGTAATTCCCTTCTCCTCTTGACTGCCTGGTCCAGTCTTGGGTTGAGAGAGCTTAGCCTCCAGTTTGGATGTATAATTGCATCTCTCGCATGTATTAGTGTTTGGTGGAAGGAGGAGAGGGTTGTCTGTGTACATGAGGCAATTGTAACATTGCCTCAAAATGACCAGATTCACCAGTTGGACTGGAGAGTACACCTGAAACTGCCCTTTGGACATGCCTGGATAGGTACAGTGAACTGTTTTACTGATTGGCTGGTAAGGTCGAATAGAAAGGCTTGTCCTTCTCTACAGTATGGGGGGGGTCTAGTGCTAAGGTTTATTAGTGCTTGCTATGAGTTGTGGGCAAGTGTACGGATGAGAAGTGAATGATTTGAGTGCTTAAGTTGAAAGTTTGTCTAGTTCCAAGGGAAAAATTGAAGAGTACACTTTGTGGAGCCGGGAATAGCTATAGCCTAGCTAACCAGTGCTGCCTGGCATGCAAAACCGCGCAAATGCGGGTTTTATAGCAGGGAAATGAAAGAGATAGAAATTAGCCCAAAATGGCCAATAAACTACTAATTACTGGGCTGTAACCATTCCTCCAGGGACAGATAGGCTGCTCAACCTCCCTCTCTCACAGTGAACAGAGAAACTTCCTTCTATCCAAGTAAGGTATGGGCAAACACAGAAACTTGTAACACAGCCCTGAATTCAGCCCTAACCTAAAAACTGGACTAAAGTATCTGAGAAAGGTGGGAAAACAAGTGTATTTTTTTGTTTTTCAGAAAATAAAGCAGATACAATAAAAAAACACTTTAAATGCAGAGAAATGGCTATCACATTTGAGTATGTAGTCTACAACAGTTAAACAGGTAATTTAAACACAAAAATTACTTTGTTAAAGTGCAGGCAGCAAAATAAGTACAATATGTAGCTGAAACAAACTTTTTAAATCACAGAAACTCTAGAAAATCAGCAGAATTAGCTCAAGGCAGCAAGAAAATGCAGAAAAATTATACTTAATCACTCCAAAGTCTCACTTTTGTCTCTCTTCTGCTGTAGAACTCTGCATGGCACCAGGCAGGAGCTTGCTGAGCTGTATACTAGCACAAAAACCTTGCAAATGCAGGTTTTATAGCAGGAAAATGAAAGCTATAGAAATGAGCCCAAAATGGCCAATAAACTACTAATTTCTGGGCTGAAACCACTCCTCCAGGGACAGATAGGCTGCTGAAAGCTCCCTCCCTCACTGTGAACAGAGAAACTTATTTCTATCCAAGTAAGGTATGGGCAAACACAGAAACTTGTAACATAGCCCTGAATTCAGCACTGACCTGAACACTGGACTAAACTAGCTTAGAAAGGCAGAAAAACAAGTATTGTTTTTGTTTTCAGAAAATAAAGCAGATACAATCAAAAAAACACTTTAAATGCACAGAAATGGCTATCATACTTGAGTGTGTAGCCTACAACAGTTAAACAGGCAATTTAAACACAAAAACAGCTTTGTTAAAGTGCAGGCAGTTAAATAAGTACAATATGTAGCTGAAACAAACATTTTAAATCGCAGAAACTCTAGAAAATCGCTGTTTAGGCGGAATTAGCTAAAGGCAGCAAGAAAATCCAGAAAAATTATACTTAATCACTCCAAAGTCTCTATTTTGTCTCACTGCTGCTGTAAAACTCTGCAGGGCACTAGGCAGGAGCTTGCTAAGCTGTATACTAGCACAAAAACCTTGCAAATGCGGGTTTTATAGCAGGGAAATAAAAGAGATAGAAATTAGCCCAAAATGGCCAGTAAACTACTAATTTCTGGTCTGAAACCACTCCTCCAGGGACAGATAGGCTGCTCAAAGCTCCCCTCTCTCACAGGTGAACAGAGAAACTTCTTTCTATCCAAGTAAGGTATGGGCAAACACAGAAACTTGCAAGACAGCCCTGAATTCAACACTAACCTAAAAAGTGGACTAAACTAGCTTAGAAAGGTGGGAAAACAAGTATTTTTTTTTTGTTTTTTGTTCAGAAAATAAAGCAGATACAATAAAAAAAACACTTTAAATGCACAGAAATGGCTATCACACTTGAGTGTGTAGCCTACAACAGTTAAACAGGTAATTTAAACACAAAAATGACTGTTAAAGTGCAGGCAGTAAAATAAGTACAATATGTAGCTGAAACAAGCTTTTTAAATCACAGAAACTCTAGAAAATCAGTGTTTTAGGCGGAATTAGCTCAAGGCAGCAAGAAAATGCAGAAAAATTATACTTAATCACTCCAAAGTCTCTCTTTTGTCTCTCTGCTGCTGTAGAACTCTGCAGGGCACCAGGCAGGAGCTTGCTGAGCTGTATACTAGAAAAGTAACTCTGGAATCTGCAGAAGAAATGAATCTCACACCAAAGAAGGAGAAAGAGCTTAAAAATGCTCTTAGTTTTCCCATGTTACACCAAAACAGAGACTCGTTCAGAAAGAGAAACATATCTTTGTGGTTTAAAGCAGTAAACTACTTCTGGTAGCCCTGGTAGAAGAAAATTATTTTTGTTAGGTGCCGGATGAACTAGATGAAGGAGAAAAAAAACTTTAGCTGTGTTTGTATGTTCATAGGTTCATAGGTAGGAACTAGGCTATCTGCCCGAGGGCATTTATAAGCCTAGCCAGAGTGTGTCGGCTTTCGCCGCCCCATTGATTAATTAACTGGTCCTCTGTCAAGCAGAGCCAATGAAGTGATCCCAGGGGTGTATTTTCTGTTACCCATCCACTCATCAAGGTTTCTCTTGAAGAGTGTTAGTGAGGGGCTCTGCCTGATGTAATTTGGAATTTTGTTCCAAAGCATGGGGAGTCTCTGTGACAGGAATCTATCCCTCCAGCATGTTCTATTTATTGTTGTGGAGAGGTTTAGCTCACTAGAGCGCTTGGCTTGCAGTGACTTGGATTTCTTTAGGTGGAGCATGTTCATCAATTCTGAGTTGGACATGGCTTTGTAAGTCAGGCAGAGATCACCTCTGAGTAAGCGATATGCCACTGAGTACAGCCGGAGTTTTTTCAGTAGGGCTGCATAGGACATATGTTTGAGGCCAGTAATCCTCTTGGTGAGGTACTTTTGTGGTCTTTCCAGCTGTTGGAAGTGTCTTATGAGGTACATCCCAAATGGGGCATTGTACTCTATGATGGGTCTAATGAGTGACAAGTAGAGGGGCACTATAACCTCTTTATTTCTAGACGTGAACCCTTTAGTAATTAGATGGGCCACATAGAAGGATTTCCTAACTCCTTTGGCAATATGATTGTCAAAGGAGAGATTACTATCTACCTGGGTCCCCAGATCTCTTATTACCTCTTCTGTATTAAGGGGGCTGCCATCTATGTGGTAATTCGTGAGTGTTTTGTTTTTCCCATATGGGATGACTATGCATTTTTTGGCATTTAGCTTGAGGCCATGACTTTGACACCAGGTGTCCATCTCAATAAGGCCCTTTTAGAGGATGTCTGTGTCAGCCAGAGAGTCAATTATGGCTCCCAGTTTGCAGTCATTGGTGAACTTGGTTAGCCATAGTCCTCCTGTGTTTGCCTGTACTTCTGAGAAGTATATGCCGGACAGTAGGGGTCCCAGGACTGAGCCTTGTGGGACACCACTTGTAACTGGTTTAGAGTCGGACCTGGAGCCTGCTATTCTTACTGTGTGAGTTCTGTCTGTAAGCCAGTTGGCAACCCATCTCATGACATAGGGATTTATGTTCAGGCTGGTGAGTTTTTCTGTAATACCCAAGTGGGGAATGGTGTCGAAAGCCTTGGCGAGGTCAAGGTAGGCTGTGTGAACCACCTTTCCCTCATCTATGGCCTTGGTGACTGTCTCAAAGAAGTCAACCAGGTTTAGTAGGCATGATCTGCCCTTAACAAACCTGAATTGGGTCGGGTCAAGTGTTTGGAGGTTCCCAATGTCTTTGTTAATGAGTTCCATGATGATGTGCTCCATTGCCTTGCAGACCAGGCTAGTCAGACTTATAGGGCAATAGTTACCAGGGTCAGTTGTGGCCCCTCCTTTGTGAAGAGGAATAATCGTTGCTGTGTACCATTTTATGAGCACGTAGCCTGTGGAGAGGCTGAGGTTGAACAGCGTGTTTAGGTGGGGGGTTAGTTTGTTCTGCAGTTTGTGCAAGATGCAGCTTGGGACACCATCTAGTCCCACTGACGCTGTGTTTTTGGCTTTTGAAGGGGCTGTTTTCACCTGTGCGTCTGTGATTTTTGGGACACTACACTTTTCCGGTATTGTTGTGGGCCCTTTTGGAGGTGAGAGGGGGGGTGAAGTTTGCACTGAATATATCTGCCAGGATGTTGGCAATATCAGTAGGTTCAGTATATTTTGTGCTATTTTGCACTAGTTCAGTGCATATCTGTGAGTTGCCACTTAGATTCTTAACATAGCTAAAGAAGGCTTTGTGGTTATTTTTTGAATCCTTGGCTATTTTTCTTTCAAAGTTAGCCTTGGATGATTTCATGAGGGACCTGAAAACTGGACTATACTAGCTTAGAAAGGCGGGAAACAAGGAATTTTTTTGTTTTTTTTTTTTGAAAAAACAGTAAAAAATACACTTAAAACAGCTTTAAATGACTACAAATGATCAGAAAAGGCTGTATCACTTTAATGTGTAGACTACAACAGTTAAACAAATTATCTAAACAAAAAACAACTTTTTTAAAAGTGCAGGCAGTCAAATAAGTACAATATGTGAAAAAACAAGCTTTTAAATCACAATAAACGCTTGAAAATCTGCATTTAGGTGGAAAACAGTTAAGTACAGCAAGAAAGTACAGAAAACTAATACTTAATCACTCCAACGTCTCTCTTCTAAACTAGAAGGCTTGTATCAGTTTAAGGCTTTCTAGTGCTACCCAGTAGGTTAGTTACAGGAAAGATGGGAAACAAGTCCAGATGTAGTCTTTTAAACCAGAAAGTTGAAAGAGACAGACAAACTGTCCAAATGGTCAATAAACTACAATTTCTGAGCCAAAACTCACTCTTCCCATGGGGGATAGGCTACCTAGTGCTTACCACTCCCACTGGTAAGCTAGAAGGCTTCCCTCCAACACAGAAAGGCTTGGGGGGCTCAGAAGCTTACTAACAATCCTGGATACAGCAACTTTGTAACCGGACTAGGCTAGTTATAGGAAAGGCGGAAAACAGGCACAACTGCGTCTTTCAAACCAGAAAGTTGAAAGAGATGGAAAAAAACTGCTCAAACAACCAATAGCTACAATTTCTGGGCCAGGGGCCACTCCTCTTGTGGTAGATAGGCTACCTGATGCTTACCACTCCCACTGATAAGCTAGAAGGCTTCCCTCCAACACGCAAAGGCTTGGGGGGCTCAGAAGCTTACAAAGAGTTCTAGATACAGCAAATCTGTACCTGGACTAGACTAGTAACAGGAAAGGCTGGAAACAAGTGCAAACACAGACTTTTAAATCAGAAGATTGAAAGAGATGGAAAAGCTTCCCCAACGGCCAATAAACTATAATTTCTAGGCCAGAAACCACTCCTCCTGTGGTAGATAGGTTACCTAGTGCTTACCACTCCCACTGATAAGCTAGAAGGCTTCTCCCTAACACAGAAGGGCTTGGGGGGGGCTCAGAAGCTTGCTAACAGTCCTGGATACAGAAAATATGTACCTGGACTACACTAGTTATAGGAAAGGCAGAGACCAAACACAAAACAGGCTTTTAACCAGAAAGTAGAAAGAGATGGAAAAACTGCCCAAACGGCCAATGAACTACAATTTCAGGGCCAAAACCCACTCTTCCCATGGTAGATAGGCTACCTAGTGCTCACCACTCCCACTGATAAGCTAGAAGGCTTCCCTCCAACAGAAAGGCTTGGGGGACTCAGAAGCTTACCAACAGTCCTGGATACAGCAAGTCTGTATCTGGACTTGACTAGTTAAAGGAAAGGCAGGAAACAAGCTTAGAATTTTTTTTTTGTTACAGAAAAGCGGCTAAAACAGCAGTAAATACAATTCAAATTGTAGTGCAGGCCAGCACACCCGAGTGCATAGCAACACTACGGCAAATACAGTTCAAATAAATGCAATTAAATTAACAAATGACTAAAAAACAAGTGCAGAAGGCAGTAAATTAGAAGGCTACTAATAAGCAGTAATAAGTGCAGAGTAAGAGCGACTGAACAGATAACAGCATGCAGAAGAGCAACTAAGACAGTTACAGTAAGAGCAGCTGAATAAAATATATATATATTATTTTTTTGAGGGAGGGAACAGAGCAGGATTAAGATGCTACAGGGGTTGTCCTTCCCAAATGCTCTTTTTGTACACAGTAGGAGTACCTGAAATCAGAATATGTAAATATGTAAATACTGTCTTTTCCATTACAAATGCACATATTGGGACAGACAGAACAGGATATAAGTGTGACACCCCACCACTGACCCAGTAATCAAGGAGTCTCAATCCTCACCACTAACACCAGTGAGGGACATACACTGGGAGGATGACAGGTACACACACATTATTTCCAGATGTAGCTGTCTGCTTCAAGTGCAATTTCTATTAAGAACACACAGAGACCACATTCAGTCCGGGGCTGGCTTTTCCCTCTTTCTCCAGATCCCCAGTAAGACTCCCCACTGGTACAGCTACAGAGTTGTGATCTCAGCTGAGTGGCCAAGCCAAGACCTTCAACACTCTGCCTGTCCAGCTAGTGCTTCATGTCCCTGTCCAAGTAGCTGACACCCACACTCTTGGAGATTTGTTTTACACATGCACACACCTGGGAAAGGCTGGAACAGGGTTACTAGCTATGCCCCTTCTGCACAGACTATAAGATAGTTATTACTGCCACCAGCCAACTCTTTATCAGCTACTTTAAGGCCCTTAACAAAGGGTGTCCAATCTTACTGTGTAATGTTACTATCAATACAAATGGTAGTTTGACCAAGAGCAAGGTTAATAGGAGTGGCCTACACAGTGTCACCAAATAAATATGCAAGTATTCTCAGAACCTAAATATTTCTAGACAGATCAGCCACAATGAAAGATTGAATATATTTAATAATAAATAATAAAAAACAAGCTAATACTGAATATACATTTACAGTAACATCAGAGTTCAAAATCACAGTAAGTATTTAAAACAACATTGCATGACAGTTTCAAATAAATAAAGAAAAATATCTAAGCTAAGATTTGCTATATTCCTGAGTATATCTAAGAGAATTACGATAACATTATACACTTACTTAATCAGAGCAGCAAGGCAGATGTGGTGAATAGACCCTCTAGCTGATGTTGTCAGGTCAAAGACAGAATAAAGAATGCTCAGTTTCTCTCACAGAGTTCTTAAATTAATATCTCAAATATTACTGCTGGGTTGCTTGCAGAATGCCATCATGTCTTGTCATCTGACTGTATCCCAGGTAAACCCCCTAGTGCAGAAAGCTAGCAGTATTTAGCATCTACCTGTGAAAATGCATAAGGGCTTTTCCTCAGCTCTTTGCAGATCTTGGAAGTCATAAAACAATAGAACACTTCTAAGACAACACAGAACACTTCTTAGAACAGACATTGTGTCTGTTTCTGCACTGAAACTGAAAGATAGCATCTTTTTATGGCCCAGCCATAAAGTAATTTAATTCCAGCTATTTTTTCTGAATTTTTGCAAGTTAACCTTCTGTATTCCAGTTTCCATTGTTAAAATATATACATTTAAACAGTTGCAATAGTGTATGTACATTTCTGTTCTTTTCCAGTAGGGTACACTGTGGTTACATTTTTAAGCTCAGTTCTTTACAAACCATTTTCAACACACATTTCTGTACCAGCAGTTTGATATACACATAACATACAGTTCTAATACAGTTGTAACACAAGCATCTTACACAAATCATTTTGATAGTCACCAATGACATATAATTATTTACAAAATTCCAGATAGCTGGGATGGCAGTGTCCTCCTTTGTCACAATGAAAACTGCCTGGGTCTACATGGGTGGGGCAACAGGGATAAAGAATGAGAGGCCATTCCAGACTTATGTCTGGCAAGTGGCTTGATAATAGATAACACATGGTTCAGACAGAGATACAGTCACAAGATCACATACAAGAGTGGCCATCATGCAGCTCAGGTAGACTTACTCCTAGTAAGGAAAGGGCATTGGTTCAGAATCTGTGATTGCAATATCAACCCCAGTGAAACAGTCAACCAACAGCATAAACCACTGATTGCCAAAATCAGCTGCAAGCAGTAGTCAGAAAAGTCACTAAGGTCAATAGAGACCAGTGTGAAGACCTGGAAGTTGACTAGAAATGAAGTAAAACAGTTCAAGGAATTACTCAGGGCTTAAGTACCTCAAGAAATGGAGGAAATATGTGGAGTTGAAGAAGAATGGCAGTGCCTCAAAATAGCACATGTCAGAATTACAGGACAGATAAGTGGCTGAGCCAGGTATCGAAATAAGGCACATAAGGGAAGCTAGTGGTGGAATGCAAAAGTCCAGGAAGTCATCAAAAGAAAGGAGTGCACAAAAAAGTGGGAGATAAAAAAGATGGACTTGGTTAGGAAGGAATACTGGCTGGCTAACAAAGAGGCTAAGAAAGGAGTTGCAACAGCAAAGAAAAGGGCATCAGAGGCACTATACCATCTTCTAGAAAGTGACTCAGTAGATGGCACAAAGAAACTAAATCAGGTTGCAAGGCAAAGGCAGAAAGATAAAGAAGGTAGTCAAGATGCCCTTCATAAGGGATGCCAGCAACAACCTGCTCACCAGTCCACAGGACATCAAAGGCAGATGGAAGTAGTACTTCTAGCAACTCCTGAGTGAAGAAAATCCCAGAGAAGCTGTACTACCAAGACACAGCTTACAGTGAGAGAAGAAGAGGAGCCCACTGCAGAAGAAGTAAGAACAGCACTTAGAAAAATGAAGTCAGGGAAAGAAGCAGGCTCAGATGAGGTCACAGCAGATAAAAAACTCTAACCCCTTTCCAACCTACTCTACTCCAACAAACAATACTCCCTTCTCCCTAAGACCCGTCTTCACTGCCTATATTAAATTACTCCTGCTAAAGCTTAAACCCTATTCTCCATCTGCAGATCACCTACCACCTGTCTTTCTCAAACTTGCTGCTGACTCCATAGCCTACCCTGTAACCCAGCTCATAAACAAATCCATCCAAGAAGCCTCCGTCCCTGACATTTAGAAAGCCTCTTACACCATTCCACTGCATAAAGGCCCCAATTCCACTGACCCATCAAACTACAGACCTATAGCCATACTTTCCCCACTATCACAAATACTTGAAAAGTGCATTCATACTCAACTACTTAATTTTCTCCTTCAGGAAAACCTACTTACTCACACCCAGCATGGCTTTAGAACAAACCACAGTACTTCTACTGCACTATTAGCTTTTACCCATGCAGTAGCAGTGGCCAGAGACAACAACAAACTTGTATCCTCTCTTCTCCTCTACCTCTCCAAGGATTTTGACACTGTTTCCCGCTCCTTACTCCTCTCTAAACTCAATTATCTAAATCTCACTGCTACATCTCTTATTGGTTTACCAGCTACCTTTCCAACAGGCAGCAATTTGTCAAATGGCTTACTTCCTGCTCCTCCTTTTACCCATAAAATGTGGTATCCCACAAGGATCCACCCTAGGCCCCCTTCTATTCAATATTTTCATAAATTACCTCCATACTTCCTGTAAACAATCCTCCCTCATTCAATATTCTATGCTCATCTCCATCTCTGACAACATATCTGACCTCCACACACACACACACACCCAAGACTCCTTCCTGTCCGTAGCAACATGGCTCACCAAAAATCAGCTAATCTTAAATAAAAAAAAAAATACTATTCCTTCCATGACATCTCTCTCACCATAAATCTTCCTTTGTCATTACATCCCTTGACAAGACCACCATCCAAGCCAAACCCCACACATAACTCCTAGGCACAATTATTGATGATGAGCTTAAATTCAATCTGCATATTCAGCAAAATATTAAAAAAAAATCACAAAAAACTAGAACTACTATACTGAAATAAGAAATTTCTTAACTCAGACACTAGACTCTCCTTAGCTCAGTCTCTCATCCTTCCCTCCCTTCGCTATGCAGCCCCTATTCTCACCCCTATCCACTCCACATATTTAGCTAAACTCCAACAAACTTACCACAAAGTAGCCAGATTTGCCACTAACTCACCACACAATTCACACCACTGCCTAACACTCAACTCACTAAAATGTCTAGAATTCCCCCAACTCCAACATACACTCTGTTCTATATACTGTAAACCTACTTCCTGCCTCTCTCTCTCCTCCCAGGTATCCTTTTACACCCCAAACATCTCCAAACATCGAATCAACAACTCCTTGACATATATAAAACCAACAAATGCTCTGGGAAACTACTTTACAAATACAGTGTAGCCCAAGCCTGGAATAAACTCTTCTCACATATAAGAACCATCTCCCACCCTAAGCACTTCAAAAAAGAGCTTAGACTACATTTACTTACCATAAAGTTTTGCCCCTGTCAGGACCCTACCTAACCTTCTACACCTTGTTCACCCCCCCCCCCCCACGAGACAGTAAACTCTTTTTAAAAATTGCTGGCATTACAACAATTACCTCATTATGCTTTTATTTTACCTTATTTCTCATATTTTTGTACATGTAATTAATTGTACTAATACTCCTTTGTACTGTGTTTAACTGTTAACTATGTCAACATTTTCTTTGTATCTGTAAAATTTATGGAGCTTTTATCCTTGGGTCTCCACTGAAAATGGGCCTATGGCTCAGTTGGACTAATCCAGTTAACACATGACAAATGAATAAATAAATAAGTATGATAAGGATACTGGGTGAGATAGAGAAAAAAATGGCTCCTGAGGGTACTCATAGCAGTGTGGAGAGAAAGATGTGTCCCAGATAACAGGAAAATAAGCATATTCATACCAGTGTACAAGAACAAAGGGGACATCCATAACTGTAGGCAGTACAAAGGTATCAAACTCCTGTGACACACCATGAAAATTATGGAGAGTGTGATTGATAAATGAATATGGAGAGTAGTAGAAAGTAAGATGGGAGATGAGCAGTTCAGATTCAGGAGAAAGTAATTTATGCCCCGTGGCTAACTAAAGAAACTAAAACTAGATTGAAAGACAGACCCCCGGATATCACTAACCTTCCATGCAGGACTAGCCTAGTCCTGCATGGAAGCACCCATGTAGGAGCAGGACGGCAGTGCGCCATGCATAATAATGAAGGTGCGCTGCCCAAGCTCCTAGGCTTACACGGAGTGTGTATGAGTGCAGGGGGCATGTCTGAGAGCAGAACTCTCAGAATAAACACACTCCTGCAATGTAGAACAGCAGAAGCTGTTAAGAAATAAGTGAGATCGCTCATAGGTCTCCTCATATCCCCACCAACAGTCCCCCATGTGTACAACAGCAATAGGACATATAAATTAAAAGAAAAAAAACTTTTATTTTTGTTAAAAATCTGATTAAAGCTAACCGTAGGTGCGCGGGTGTGTCCATCACTTAGCTATGGTTAATACAACTTAAATGGCTGAAGAGGATAACAAGGAAGATATATGCAAATAAAGCTGTATAGCACTAGTGTAGTGGTCAGAGCACTCGCCTTATGAGCAGGCATTCCCACTTCAGCATATTCCATTTTCCATGTGAAATCTGTATATGAACATTTTTTTGCTGTATAACTTACTAAATAACATTTAAATGTGAACTGGAGTACTGCATTAAATGCACATGTGAAGTGTCAGTGTCATAATGAATAAGGCACTAGTAAGCAGGGTTAAGCACAAATAAGCAGTAGTAAGCATATATAAGCACTAGTAAGCATGTTTTAGTGCATTTGCGTGGGGGTAAGCATTGCTTACACAGATTACGCAAAGTAGAAGCTAACTGTTGTATAACCTGCTATATAACATAACTATGTGAACTGGAGTACTGCAGTAAGGCCAGATGTACTAGGTGTTATTGTAATAAAGTGTTGAAGCTCCAGGACCCCATACAGTGTATGTACACATGAATCACGGATACCAGACACATATATAACATGTAACAAATAATACATCAATGCCAAAAGGAAAATATATGCAAACTAAATATTAAGCAACACTAAGCATTGCACAGCTTAGTTGGGGTAAGCAATGTGTAGGCTGACTAACTCAATCTGCCCAGTGGTATGCCCCTTTAAGCAATGCCAACATTAGGTAAGCAGGTGTGCCCATAGCTTAGCCTTTTCAAAACCATCCAGTCACAGGAAAGTGTGGGAAATCGGGCATATTTAAACCCCACAGGCACCAATAATTCCCATACCTGGTTGCAGCTCCCTACTGTAGGCAGAATGGCTGGCAATGGGGAAGGCACTCGATTTAGAGCGCAGTGCTGGGGCACCCAGGAATCCAGATTCATGGTATGGCTCCTGGTAAAACAACATGAGGAGAGACTTCTGCAGGGCCAGTACCAGGGCTCTCAGTATAAAGTGGAGGCCTGGAACAGTCTCGCCCGTGACTTCACCAGTGCCAGTGGTATCCCCCGGACTGGTAAGCAGGTCAGGCATCACCATGCTGACCTGAAGCAGCAGAGGGGTGATCTCTTGGACCAGTGGATCCAAGAAGCAAGGCAGATGGCTGATGCCCCAGCACTGAGTAAGTACCCATTCTACTACGTAGATAATGACTGCCTAGCTTGTGTATACTATGGATAGGTAATGGCTAAATATCACTGTATTTCTCTGACAGCTGCAGATGAGTGAGCTGTGAACCAGCAAGCCCATGCTGCTAGGCTGCAAAGGCTGTGTTGTGACGCAGGTTAGTAATATTCCCACATCTACTGTCATAACAAATAAATATAACAGTTCTGGAAAGTGTTGTAAAAGTAAAGAAGTGTATTGTGTATGGGATGTACTAAATAAACCAGACAATATGGCAGGAAGACTGTCATATAGGTTGCGTGGAAATAAAGGTGTAATATCTTGTGAATAAAAGTATACCCCTGAAGTCCTTGTAGTGTTGCATTATATAAATAGTACTGTTGTATTAAGCAGTGTTCCCACACTGTTGAATGCAGTTAAAATGTGTAGGAAGTTCAGTATAACAATGTTGGAAGTCCCAAGAGGTCAGTCATATAGAACAACTGAGGGAGAATAAGACATAAACCACTGGAATCCTTTTTCACCAGTTCCCTGATCGTACAGTGCACTGTAATGTCAACGGTAATATTTTTACCACACACAGCAGGGGTTTGAATCCCGGGAGTGGTAGTAAGTTGTAGGCATAATCATACCCCACAACTGTACGGAGTTTGTAAGAATGTTCAAATAGAAAACTGTATCCATAATTAGACCCAACAACTGTACAGACTTTGCTAGAATGTTCAGATAGTAAGCTGTAAGCATAATCATAACCATCAACTGTACAGACTGTGGCAGAATGTTCAGGTAGTAAGCTGTATGCATAGTTATACCCCTCAACTGTTCGATCTGTCCAGCATGTCCAGATAACTGGCCCAAATCTGCTGCCCAGTAACCTGTTCCCCAGACAAATCAGTGTGATGATCCAAGAAATGTAGGCAGCTTATACTGCCATATAATGGATAGTCAGACCTGAACATAAAAAGAGAATGTATACGGAAACAAACCTGTCATTGTAGCATCTTACCAAAAGTGTATGACAGCAATTCTCAATATATGTCACATTAACACCTGCATCCTGTCACGCCTTGACCAGAGTGTGCAGTAACAGATTGTTAGGTATGTGTATAACAGCAACGTGGAATCTGGGAGTATGTCTAGAACTTGTCAGGTAGTGTTAACAAAGATTTTATCCACAGCTATAACAGATAAGAGGTGTAGACTGTAGGTACTACACAGGTCATGTAAATATCTGTCTAGAAGCATGGAATCTGGGAGTATGTGTAGAAAGTGTCAGGTAGTGTTAACAATGATTTTCTCAACAGGTATAACAGGTAAGAGGTGTAGACTGTAGGTACTACACAGGTCACGTATATACTTGTCTACAAGCATGGAATCTGGGAGTATGTGTAGAAATTGTCAGGTAGTGTTAACAATGAGTTTCTCAACAGGTATAACAGGTAAGAGGTGTAGACTATACGTACGACACAGTCCACGCATATACTAATCTGCAAACATACCATTGTACAAAGTAAGGACATTGGGTAGTGTAATAATACATGTAAGGGACAGATCACTGCAGTGACTAAGAAAGTTGTGAAAACTACAGGGATATATCAGTTGTTAATTGACCTCTCTCTCTCACCCCCTCCGCATGTGCAACAATAACCTTATTACACAGCTCAATGGGTACATGCACACTCTAAACTTTTGTTGGGACATATGTCCTATTGGTTTATAAATATTCACATTTGGTTCTATGCATGTACCATGTTAAAATACCCCCATATTGGTGGCTTGTTGCCATCAATGAAACCTGCATGCTGTTGTAATGGCCACTGCTGTCCCATATATGCATGTGTTCTGCTTGATCTACAACTGTTGTAAACTGGTGTCTTGGGTTAATGGGAATACCTATGCATGCTGTTATAACTAATCCTGAATGCTGTTGACTATGACTAACTGATATCTTTCTTAAAACTGCAACACCATAGCTCGTATGGGAAGGCCGGTCCCAGTGGACTCACCTGTCCCACCTCAGCTGGCCATGGCACCGAGCACTAGCACATATGAGGCCCAGCCTGGGACTTCCTCCTCTGTTGGCCCTGCACCACCTTCAGGTGGAATTGCCACAGGGGATGGGGCACGCCCCCCCCCCCCCAGGAGCAGAGGTGGAGAGGTACCTGTCACCCGCTGCCAGGTCCTGGCCGTGGTGCATAGGGAGCTCGACAAGAAGATTCAAGACCAGCCACGCCAGCTTGAGGGCTGCATGGCACAATTAGAGGGTGAGCCTGCCCCTCCTACCCAGCCCCCAGCAGAGCTACCTTTGGGGCCGTGAAGGTGCAGTGGTGACTGCCCATGGGTGGGTACCTCAGTCCCACTGTTTCCATTTGGAGGCTCATGGGCTTGCAACTTCCAAACACCCCTCCCTGTCCAAGGTGTTTACCCCCACATGTGTCAAATACCACCCCATATGCATCTTGTTTGTCTTGTCTGTTAAACTACCCAACCTACCTCCCCAAATATACTTACTACACCTACCACTCCGATGGAATGGGTAACACTGTCAATGTAGTGGTATAATACTTAAATATCCAGACAAGTTCTTCAAAAATTGGTTATGAAATCCAACGTAATGATATATCCAACAGCTACACAGGCTGCAACAAACACGTTGAACAAACTGCTCCAAAAGTAAAGCAAATGCTGCAAACACCATTTATTTCTTACAGAACTGTACACCGAAAACGTTGACCTAGGTTTCGTCTGTCTCCACAGACTTCATCAGAATACAACAATGGGTAACTAAGCCACTTAAATAGTACCCGCCAAACCAATTACCAATTGTTCAATTAATTAGTTTAATACCAAAATACGTTAAAATACAATAAATATAATAAATACAATTAAATCATGAATTATGTATATGTAGTATGTAGTGTCAAATATATCTAACGAAGAATTTAAAATAACATAATAATATAAATGTTGAATGTATCCATAAATATCTTAAAAATATATATATATATATTTATATATGTATATATAAACATATTTTAAAAAAGTATATGTGTATAAATGTTATATGATTATTATAAATATAGATATATGTATGTATATCATAATGCAAATATACATATATCAAAAATAAAATGGATGTTAAGTTTTATTATGATCATGATTAGTACCATTGATAGTATTAATATAACATTAACATTATAGAATTATAATCAATATTAATAAACAATTAACAAACCTACAAGATAGCTTACAAATCATGATCATAATTCATGATTTAATTGTATTTATTATATTTATTGTATGGAAACCGCTGCTTCTCAAACCCCTGGCAGGATGCTATCAGTGGTAAAAACAGTGTAGCCCAGCTAAGTCTAATCTTGACACAAAAACAGGTCCACCCCTGGTGGGATGAACCAATAATTGTGAGTCAAACCGTTGTCTACACATGTCTCGAAAGATGAACAAGGCAAGGCTCGTACGTAAGGGACTAAACAGATGAAGAGCCTGAAGAAGCTTGTGTTGAGACAGTATACTGGATGAGTACCGAGATGTGCAGAAAGGGCAATGTGTAGAGGTGTGGTATGGCTGGGCTAGCAACTGGAGAATGGATGGCTGCTGTGTACATGGAGCTCGGCGGGTGGGGGAAGGAACCATAGGTATGAAATTATGGAAGATATATGCAAGTGAAGCAGCACAGCAACAGTGTAGTGGGCAGAACATTCATCTAATGAGCAGGCATTCCCGGTTCAAGTCCCACTGCAGCACAGTCTATATTACATGGCAGAGCATGTTATAACCAATTTTGTTGTTGCAAAACCCACTAAATAACACATATTTATGAACTAGAGTACTGCAGGAAATGCACATGTGAAGTGTCAGTGTCATAATGAATAAGGCACTAGTAAGCAGGTTTAAGCACTAGTAAACATGTTTAAGTGTGTCTGCGCGGGGGTAAGCACTGCCTACAGAGATTGAGCAATATGGAGGCTAACTGAGTAGAAGAAAGTGTGTGACCGGAAGTTAGCAGTGCTTACCATTGAGCAAACCAGCTTACAACTACCTTAATCACTCTGTAGCCAGCAGCTCTTGTTCTGTCCAGGAACAAATTGCCTCTGCAAGGCTCAAACCCAAGAACCTGCACACCATACACAAAGTGATTTACCACTAACCCATGACAGATGTAAATAAACCCACTGTTTTCAGAAACATATCATCCAGTCCAGACATGCAACAGTCCAGAGAATATATACCAACATGTAGATCTATGTGTGTGTAAATATATTAATATCTAAACAGATACAGCATATATATATATATATATATATATATATATATATATATATATATATATATTTCTAAAAATATATACATATATATTAATGTATATGAACATATGTACATGCGTTACATATGTGTACGCAGATATATATCTATGTAGGTATATACGGACATAGTTATATATATGTAAGCAGATATATATATATCTATATATATATATATATATATATATATATATATATATATATATATCTATATAGGTATATATGGCCATACATCTGTAGATAGCAATGGCAGATTAACAAGAACACATATGACCACATGCACCGTTAATGGGGTTGAGAGGCCCCACACACTATATGTCTTGTATGAATACGCATCCCCCCCATAGCCAAACACGTCCGCCCTGCAATACACTACCAAGTGTTGCAGATCCCATAACCAGGGCCTGACACGACATGGGTACAAGATGTCAATAGTACTACATCCCACCTGTATGATGTCAGGCTGGTATTGGTAACATATCATGCAGTACAGTCTGCCTCCCATAGGAAATGTAAAATGTGGAAGCCATCAACATCCCCAGGATACAGATACACAGACATAGATATGCAGATACAGATATACATATATATATATATATATATATATATATATATATATATATATATATATATATATATAAACATATATGGGTTACCTTTAGTACATCGACAGCCCAGTACATCGAATTCCACTTCTCCAACACAGCAGAACATCGACAAATGAAGAGCTGAAATTTCCCACACGGCAAATTACCATTTGGCAATCCAGAACTGAAAACCTGCCATTAAACCGACTACACAAATGTGGGGGGCTATGCCCCCCACACCCCCTAACTTAATATTCCAACTCCAAGAACGCACTACTGCGAGGTTACAGGACAAAGTTCAGGTGGATGGCCAAATGGTAACTTACTGTGCAGGAAACGTCGGCTCTTCATTTGTCAATGTTCTGCCGTGTCGAAGAAGTAGAATTCGATGTAGTGCACTTTCGACGTACTAAGGGTAACCCATATATATATATATATATATATATATATATATATATATATATATATATATATATATATATATATATATATATACATATATATGCATATACATGTGACTACACATACACATGCAGATATATGTACAGTAAGATACATATGTAGAAGGTGCACACAATATGGAACAGCCACTATGCCTACAGTTAACACCTGAACAACTGGACACTGTATGGGCCACCCATACAAATGACAATCTTTGCCTACAACATATTCCTACAGAGAGGTCATAGGAAAAACACCACACACATGTTTGCAGAAATGGAAAACCTTTATTTATGTACTATTACAGTTCTAAATGCCATGTCAAATAGCTGTTCAGACACTGGCATCCATATATACAGAGGAATGCAACTGTGAAACAGTTATACTAATACAGTAGTCTGGAAAGATTCACACCTGTTGCTGTCCAGGCCAAGCCCGTCAAATTGTACAATAGTGAAGACAGACTGGGCCGCAGTATAGCAAACAATCAACAGTATGTAATGCAGGTGTACAGTTTATAAGCCTCTATCTACACTCTGTACAAAATCAGTAGGTGGTAAAGACATCATGTGACCAAATGGGTTGTAACTGTTACATAACAAGGCATAACTGACACCATAATAAGCACACTGACAAACAGAACAGTCTGTATGGCAGGAGGCAGTAGGCTTGCATTAACCCAATTTATGTAAGTAATGTAAATGCAGGTGAAGTATACAGTACTGTACATCCAAATACCTTAAGGCAGCTCACCCCTGATACCCCCACATTTTGTAACAGCCTAGGTCATGTATGGTGCTTCCCCCTAGACTCAATAATACAGGGCCATATACCACTATTACATACATTGGCCTCTGGAGTACATAAGAGCACACATATATTGTGTAGGTGACACCCACGTGTATATGACCCCAGTCCCACTGTATGTGTGGGGGATACAACAGCAGTGGGCTGATGGCAGCAATGGCAGTGTGATATACTCATAGCCCACTACAGAACAACCCTGGCAGCATGTCATATGTGCAAAACTGGTATGTAGGTGGAGGACAGAGGCGGAAACACAGGCACATATGTGGAAAACTGTTGCCATACACTAAGCAAGTTGCTGGTGTTACAGGATAGTCTGCAACATACCCTTAGTCAGGGAATTGAGATTAGAAACAGAAATGGATGTAGCCATGTACTAATAGCACTCAACACACACACTGCCAGTGAATTAGCTGACACAGGACCTGTGTGGTGGACAGACAAAACATAATAGGCATACCTCTGGCCACCAAGAGGATAAGCCCACAGTTGAGAGCTATGCAGACAGACTGCATTCCAAGGTAAACTAGTATGTACACACAAACCCTGTAACATCAGTACTATACAAAGCATAACACAACTCTACTCACAATCTGTCTGTAGTTCTGGAACCTCCTACAAATATGTAGCTGCCCTGAGTGTGCTGGTTATCCTGTAAGAGGTATTGCTTCCTGCTGTCTGTAACACTGATGCCCACACAAACAGGAAGGATATCCATCACACAGGAAATTTAAAGGGACCACGCCCACATGATGTAGGGATTTATAGTAGGTGGTTGCCATGACAGTGGTAATTGGAAGTAATCATATATATATATGGCTATCTGGATAATTATATGTACATATATTTTCACCATATGTCCTGGACATGGAATGTAGCCCTACCCCAGCCTCTACAGTCCCAAAGTCGTAGTGCAAGGGGATGCCAGGTATGTATAGCAGGTATATTAGCAGACTGTTGCTACTGTCATTGGGATTGTCTTCACAGACATGGTGTGTGTGGGAGGTCACATCTGCTTATAACGTGTGACAATGGCTACTGACAGACATCCGAAGGACATCATAGTAAAGTACCGCTGCTAGCACGTAATGCTTTTGTGGACTGCAGCAGAGATATTGGGCAATATATGTGGACATTCTATCACACACTGTACAGTCCAGAGGTATACACATAACCGCTTAGTGCACAATATGTGTACCATGCCTGACAATATGGATGTTAACAGCCATGTAGATGGGTGTAACACATAAAGACTGGTATACATTTGCCACCATAGGTTATGCATTCACACACCCGTCTGGCCTGACACATATTAACCGCTGGTACAGGGGTGCCATGGCCACATACTACCCACTAGATATTGATTTACATCTGTACAGCATCCCACTGCTCTGTCTGACATACATGACTGTTAAAGGAGGCCCAGCAGCAGTACATCTGGCAAGTATCTTCACATGACATCTCACTGGGTAAGTAAAGTAAGCTGCTAGGCATGTAACAATGCACTGTGCAGGCTACAGGTGGACTGGGTCAACATTGGCCTACATCTCCTATGGGGGAATGCACATGTACCTGCATATATAGCAGGGTCAACAGGCATGTCACAGCACAGGGTAAGATACACCTGTGTGAAAGTGCATAACCATAACCAGTGTGAACACAGCTACAGCCACATATGGTAAGCTAGCATAATATTACAGTATATGGACTATCTGTTCATCACCATCCTCATATGTGCAACTCACAGACTGACCCTACATATACTGGGTTGCTACACACTTTGGTCTGATGGCTGTCTGTGGTATGGCACATGTGTGTGTATGGCCCTACAAACATGTATACCAATACGGTACCATACAGTGGAGCAGCATGTAACATCAGATAGGACTGGAACTAGAACAATGACATCTACCACAGGCTATACACAGGCTAGGGTACATATTAACAATATACACACTGTCGACATTCACCATAAGTACACAGACCTCAGTACTGTACAAACATCCACAGAATGTCCAGGTTATGTCATGAAATATACCCTCTACTGTACATAACATGTGTAGCAGTCTGATATCTCACTGGCTTGTTATCAGATATGAAGACACTAATTATGGTGTACAGCACATATGCACCACTTCATGCATGACATATGTACAAAGGTTGACAGAGTTGTGGCTGGAAGCACATACACAGGGCCAATTTTGACATGTTGCTGTGATAACCTCATACATTTACTGTTGTAATGGGGTTTGTTGCAACATATGTCCTATGAGGGATATGAAGTCAGTAACTCTCATGGCTTTCACCATCTACAGACTGCAATACTCACATTACCTTCTACAGTCCACAGCTAGATGATCCGTGGGTAACACATAAAACCAAAGGCACAACACACTGCCCAGTCTGCAGATGACCCTGCAGATGGGGAGTCCTCATAAACATGGAACTGACATGGCAGGTATTGAGACATGTAGGACAGCCATATCCACACACACACACACACACACACACACACACACACACACACACACACACACACACACACACACACACACACACACACTGTTAAACCAACATTACTCCAAATGCAGTACAGCAGCACTTACAGTCTGTAGTCAGGTCAGGTGCACCCCCCTCCTTTGTGTTGCCCTGTTTCCACAGTGTATGTTGTTAGAGGTAAATCCCCAATCCATCTGAAATGCTGTTTGCCAAACAACATATCTAGTTCTTGCTCACAGTGAATGAAAAGGGCCAACACCAACATGAAGTTCCTAGATATTGGAGTGTGTTTCCATGCAATTAGCTATGGGAATGTTACCAGAGCTGTTCCACATGCAATCAGCTAGGGGAGGGCTGCAATTCGTGTGGAGGACATCAGCTGATCAAGAGCATCACTTAAAATACACGTGCTGCTGCCTAAGCAAAGCAGGTGTAGGTCTCCACATCCACCAGAGAGGGAGTGGGTGAGACAGACAGAGGCAAGGACAAGTCAGGGAGGGGTGGAAGAGTAAAACTTAGGCATGTTTGTGTCACACACCTACCAGCACAGGGTATCAACCCCCTGATGACTATGAAGTGCTATCACAGTTCTATGCAGTTATTGGATGCGCCATATGGGGTGCCTGTTGTGGAGTCCTCAGAACATATATGTGATGGTGAGTGACATCTGCAACAGGGATATGGCAGCTAAATGGAAGGTGACATACACATGCCTGTCTACATGAACAGGTGCCAGCATCAACACAGCCACACTCTCACAGGGATGCGCACACACTGACACACTTGACAGGGCCAGGATTACAACTCATCAGTAGTGGGATTGCCACAACACATCACTATGCAGGTATCACATGCACCACACAGGTCATACGGGGGTTGTATGGGCAAAGGGTATGGGGAGGTGTCTGACATCAGACAGCATGCTACAGTATGCCCATGGGGGTTGTAGGGAGTGTGGATGTGAACATATGCACCATACAACACACACACAAACACACAGGGTGCCAGTACTGACATGCATGGGTCCATGTCTGCATGGGTGTGTGGTGGTCGACTGTGCCAGACAGGTGTACAAGGCTAGACGATGGGTATACCTTGGCATCAGGCCACATGACAATGGTCTGCATTGTGGCTCAGGCCTGTAGTATCTGCATTTGTCCACACAGGTGGGTACTGTATCCCCCATCCAGTCACCTGGTGAATATTGTGTGTGGCCAATGCTGTGCATCAGTGGCCATGTATGTGTTCCTTAGTCCATGACATGGATGTCTGGGATGTGCACACCTCCTCATGCATGCACAGTGACATGTGGAACTGTACCTGGGGTGTCTGCCCATGTTGTGAACACAGATTATCATCAGATGTGCCAGTCTTGCCCATCTGTGGCGGGAACTGGTAATGGACAGCAGGTTTACCCTACATGTACAATGATAGCATGCTAACGGCATTCCCTGGTGTCAGTGGCATCTGTCAATACAGGGCATGTTGTCAGGCATGGTATGATCTTTGTGGGTCACATGTGATGGCACCACAGGTGTTGCAGGTGTCCATTGGGGAACGTGCACTGTCTGCATGTATGTGCATATTGGACAGATGGACAGGGTACCATGCCCTCTGTAGCCCATTGCTATCATCCCATAGTTACTATTAGTGGCCAATATGCAGTGTACTACCCACATATTGGCTGTTGCCTAGGCATGTGTGTGTGTGTGTGTGTGTGTGTGTGTGTGTGTGTGTGTGTGTGTGTGTGTGTGTGTGTGTGTGTGTGTGTCTGTGTGTGTGTGTGTCTGTGTGTGTGTGTATGAGACATGGGTTGAGTTTGTGCTCTGGGTAATACTCGGGTTGCTAACTGATTGCCTGGCCTTGCTGTCACATGTATGGGTATGGCTTTGCATCCCAGCCTCTCAGCTATTTCACATCTGTTATTCCTGTATGGTGGACATTGTGATATATAGTAGGGCCACCATATAAGAAATATGCAAAATCCACTCCACATTGGCCACAGGTGTCACACACTCCCAACCCTCCTCCATACAGGGTACGAGTTACAAACACAGACACCTGTCATGTCCAGGAGTAGAACCCCTATCTAACTAGTTTATTACACTATAGCACTGCACACTTATAGTACACGCCACAGGGATTACTGGAGTACTCTTTCCCCAAAGGTGTATATTACAATGGATGACATCAGCAGGATTGCCAAAATAGGCCATTCGAATTGTAGTGAGTGTGACTAGCCTAAAATGCATTGTTCCCTACACAGACAGTAACACACACACAAAACATCCATAACTGACATGTGTGAGTATAGAACCCCTAACAGAGGTCTATATCACATTAAACCATAGAGCTGTTATAGGATGCACCATGAGAATTACTAGAGAACTCTTTCCCCAAATGTGTATTTCACAATGAATGACATCAGCAGGATTGTCAAAGTAGGCCATTTAAAGTGTACTGAGTGTGACTAGCCTGTAATGCATTGCTCAGTACACAAACATTGAAACACACACAAAACATCTAGAACTGCCATGGGTGGGGATGGAACCCTGCCACAGTTCAAAATCACACTACAGCAGTACACAGTTATGGCACGTGCTACAGAGATTGTTGAGCTACAACCTTCACAGAGGTGTATTTCTAGGTGGGTGACATCATCAGCCTTCCCAAAGTTGAGTATATGAATTGTAAGGAGTGTGAGTACCCTAAAAAGCATTGTTCTCTACACAGGCAGGGTCACACAGACACTTGCCATGTCTGGGATTAGAACACCTACCTAACTATTTTTGCACACTACAGCAGTACACAGTTATAGGACACGCTAGAGAGATTACTGAGCTACAACCTTCCCAGAGGTGTATTTCTATGTGGGTGACATCAACAGCCTTGCCAAAGTTGAGTATATGAATTGTAGGGAGTGTGAGTACCCGAAAAAGCATAGCTCTCTACACAGATAGGGTCACATGCACACACTTGCCATGTCTGGGATTAGAACACCTACCTAGCTACTTTATCACACTACAGTGGTATGCAGTTATAGGATGCACTGCAGAGATTACTGGGCTACAACCTTCCCAGAGGTGTATTTCTTGGTGGGTGACAGCAGCCTTGCCAAAGTTAAGTATATGAATTGTAAGGATTGTGAGTATCCTAAAAAGCATTGCTTTCTACACAGACAGGGACAGACACACACACACAACTGCCACGTTTGGTATTAGAACACCTGCCTCACTATTTTATCACACTACAGCAGTACACAGTTACAGGACATAATACGGAGATTATTGGGCTACAACTTTTCCAGAGGTGTATTTCTAGGTGGGTGACATCATCAGCAGCCTTGCCAAAGTTAAGTATATGAATTGTAAGGAGTGTGAGTACCCTAAAAACCATTGCTCCCTACACAGACAGGGTCAGACAAACACACACTCTTGCCATGTCTGGGATTAGAACGCCTACCTAACTACTTTATCACACTACAGCAGTATGCAGTTACAGGACGCGCAACAGAGATTACTGGGCTGCAACCTTCCCAGAGGTGTATTTCTAGGTGGGTGACATCAGCAGCCTTGCCAAAGTTAAGTATATGAATTGTAGGGAGTGTGAGTATCCTAAAAAGCATTGCTCTCTACACAGTCAGTCACACACTTGTCATGTCTGGAATTAGAACACCTACCTGCCTAACTTATTACACTACAGCAGTACACAGTTATGGGACACACCACAGAGATTACTGGGCTACAACTCTTCCAAAGGTGTATTTCACATTGGATGACCTCAGCAGGCTTGTCATAGTAGGGCTATGGGGAGGGTAGTGTGTGTGCATGGGCCATAACTCATTCATCTAGGGCTTGACACACCACATGCGGGCACACACGGAATCACGTTTCACAGGTACATGTATACAGCTGCTAGATGACTACTTCCTTGTACAATCATGTTGCACAGCTGGCATGTGCACCACATAGTCTCTAATGCTGACAGATACTGGTGGCTAGTATCTGCAGAGAGTGACATCTGCACCTCATGTGTTTGGGGCCCTTTGGCTGTGTACTGGGTGGGAAAGGCCTGGATGGCTCCTTGTCACAGTCACCCTCTTCCACACATCTATGTACGTTTACCTTTGGTTTATTATAGTGTGTTGTCCTGACATATATATCTGTATTCATATCCACTGTGTGTGCAAGGCATGAGTGGTGCATACTGACAAGTGTCTGCAATAACAACTGCAACTGCCAGATATGACTGGTCCACTGGTGTTTGGAGACATGGCCTTCATGTGTTCAAGTGTGTGAGCATGCTCAGTGTGACCTTTCAGTATGTTGTTGACTGACATTGCCTTCATTTCTCTAAGTGTATGAGCATGCCCAGTATGGCCGTCTGTACTGAATGTGTGGATGGTGTCCAGGTAGTTTGTGCTGCAGTGCTGACCTTTGTGTTGTACACCGACAGGTAGCATGCTGCCTCTGCAGGGTATCCATCCATCATTTGGCTTTGACTGTTACTACATGTCTGCATAGCAGGGGAGCACACCTGACTGTTTCTACATTTCTACACAGGATTGGGGCACACCTGACTGTTATTACATTACTATGTAGGATGGGGGGGGGCACACCTGACTATTTCTACATTTCTACACAGGATTGGAGGGGGGCACACCTGACTATTTCTACATTTCTACACAGGATTGGGGGTACACCTGACTGTTATTACATTACTATGTAGGATGGGGGGGCACACCTGACTATTACTACATTTCTACACAGGAGTGGGGGGGCACACCTGACTATTTCTACATTTCTACACAGGATTGGGGGCACACCTGACTGTTATTACATTACTATGTAGGATGGGGGGCACACCTGACTATTACTACATTTCTACACTGGATTGGGGGGGCACACCTGACTATTTAAATTTTGACACAGGATTGGGGGAGCACACCTGACTGTTATTACATTACTATGTAGGATGGGGGCACACATGACTATTACTACATTTCTACACAGGATTGGGGGGCACACCTGACTGTTATTACATTACTATGTAGGATGGGGGGGCACATCTGACTATTACTACATTTCTACACAGGAGTGGGGGGGGCACACCTGACTGTTATTACATTACTATGTAGGATGGGGGGCACACCTGACTATTACTACATTTTAACACAGGAGTGGGGGGGCACACCTGACTGTTATTACATTACTATGTAGAATGAGGGGGCACACCTGACTATTTCTACATTTCTACACAGGATTGAGGGGGCACACCTAACTGTTATTACATTACTGTGTAGGATGGGGTGGCACACCTGACTATTACTACATTTCTACACAGGTTTGTGGGGGCACACCTGACTGTTATTACATTACTATGTAGGATGTAGGGGCCACATGTGACACTTGTACACATTTGCTATGAATGTACTGGTATGTCAGGTACTCCATTTAATTCTGTATTGCTATCTATCATGCTGACTAGATGCATACCAGTGTACTACAGATCGTGGCATTGGTTACCCTACATATTATTGTCTGACTTCCTACCCTTCAGAACTAACATTCCACTGCCTTCCCTGCTGTGGTCTGTCTGTGTAGGCCTGGGGGGAAGTTAACCATAGCCATCATTCATGGGCCATGGCACAGGCTCTGTTTGGGTTTGTCTACACTTGTCCTGCTGGCTGAGACTGTTGTTGGGTATGTGAACCATCCTGACTGGCATGTGTGGGTCATATGGACACACATGTCGCTCAGCACATTTCCTGCAGTGGGTTTTGTCACCCTGTGTAGTATTGGCCACTGTGTTGACTCCAGTATGTGTTACAGATGTCATGGTGCCACTATGGGTGTTTACTGTCTGCTGCCATAACATTCAGCCACCTAGTTCCCGTGCATGCTCATATACATACCATAGCTACAGGTAATGGCACATTCTACTCTGTTTGGCAATTGGTAGGTTGATTAACTTACCTTGAGGGTGTGCCAGACTTGCGGATATTGCTGGCGGGCTGCCTTTGTCAGATGCACATAGTACTCCCTATACATGGTTGAGCACAGGTAGTGTCATGTTTGGCATCCTTTTTACTGTATGTCAGAGAGAGGTGTCATTCCCTGGGTCCCTACTGTGTCAGTGCATGTGCTATGTGTTGCCTCTTTGCTGCAGCCATGGCATACTGGGCATGCCTCCATCTGCCTACTGGGGCAGGCTCAGGTTGTTCCTCCTCCGGGTCACTCTGTGCCTGTGCAGGCCTTGGCATTGGTGGGGGACTGTGTGGCCCTGCCCCATGCTGTTCCTGCTGCAGCTGTTTCCGCAGGATCATATTGTGTAGCATAGCATGTACCATAACAATTTGGGTACATGTAGCTGGTGAATACTGCAAGGCTCCACTGGATGTGTCCAGACACTGGAACCGTGACCTGAGCATCCCAAACACATGCTCTATTATATGTCTGGCCTGTGTGTGTGCCTCATTATGGCATTGTTGTTCAGGTGTGTGTGCATTTCTGATGGCTGTCATCAGCAACGGCTCCAGTGTGTACCCAGCATCCCCCACTAGGTGACCATAGGGGATCTCCCCATTGGCAAATCTCTGGTACAGTTGCGTCAGACGCCATATGTGGGAATCGTCATAGCTCCCAGGGCAGGTAGCACACACATTCATTATAATGCCCTGGGCATCACATACAATCTGGCAGTTGATGGAGGGAATGTCCCTGCGGTTAATGTAGGTGCTACCCTGCTCACCAGGTGGTGATTTGATGCATATGTGTGTGCAGTCTATATCACCCACTACCCCAGGGTATTCTGCTATTTGGTGGACGAGACACATATTGCTGGTCAACACCTCATGGGTGTTGAGGAAATACACGTGCTCACTGGCATGTGCTGACATGGCATCCAGGGACTGGTGGAATACTCTGGATGCTGATGCCCGTGAGATCCCCATGATATCCCCAGTTGTGCTTTGGGAGGTACCTGTGGCTAGTATACCTAGGCCTACACATACCTTGGTATCCAATGGGATGGGTTCCCCTCGGTCAGTTTGGTGTGTCAGGTGTGGCCAGCACAGCTCAACAATTTGATGTAGGAGGTCTCTGTCCACCCTATAGCGTTCCACTATCTCCAGCTCATGTAGCCCCAGGTAGGTTACCCTGGGTCTGTACACTCTTCTCCGTCTCCTCACTGTGGGTTGTTCGGCAGCATTCACATCCTCACAACTCTCAGCCTCTTGCACATGTTGTTCTATGTTGCCTGCTGCAGCCCTTCTCATTTTGTAGGTTTGTTTGTTAAAATTTCCCCGCTTGTATACACCGGTGGTGTAGAGTTTGGGAAAAAACAGAGAGGAAGGTGTTTGGTTAGTTTATAGTTGTGTTCTGGGCTGGGCTGGTTTGTTGCCTGTGTAATTTTCTGATTCTGATACATTTCACCTGCCAGCTAAGCTAGTTCTCCTTGATTACCTTCCTACTGCTGTTTTCCCTTCCCATTGCCTCCCTGTTTAAGCCTGTGTGCATGCCGCACAAACAGAGTGCTCAAATGTGCACAGTGCTGCTATTTCCTGGTTTAACTTATTTTTTCTTCCTGTAAAACCTGGTGCACGGCGCGCATACCTGCTTATGCTTTGTAAAGAGTGCTAGGCAGGTTTAGACACACACCCTAGCTTAGCTGTGCTAAGCTAGGAGCAAACCCAAGCCACAGGACTCCAATCTGCTTACAGTATGCCTGACACACATCCCCATGATGTCCCCTACCTCCTAGGCTTGCACCAAGCTATTCCTACTCTTACACTGTTGGGACCTGACTCACATGCTGGGGACAACTGGGATTCACTATCCTTCCCCTCATTTGCATAGGATCGCTGCTAATGCATAGTTACATGTCTCACACTGAGCCTCCCCCTTTAGCAATCACTACTCACTGGCCAGGTTGTCTTCTGCCTGCCATTGACTTGCATGGCAGAATACTGATTTTAGTTAGAATGGTTAACTTAAGTTCATTTTGTTATTTTCCCCTCGATCCCGTTTGCGCGCAGCTGCCCTACACTTACACATCCGCGATCTGCTAAAAAAATAAAAGTTGATTTTTTTTTTTATTTTTTGTATTGTTTGCAATGCCAGTGGCCTTATACTTGGCTATTGGCATGCTTACTACATGATATGCAGCCTTTATTTGGAGCTGTCATAGCTCCATTTTGGATTTTGCAGAAATGTACTCGGTTACTAACCGAGTACATTTCTGCTGATTGCACTAGTCCTAAACGAACAGTCGCAAGCTTCCTGGATCACAAAATCACCTCATTTGCATGGGTTTCTCCTGCAAATGGGGTGATTTGCATACAAGGGCTTCATCTGTGCAGGATTAGTGCAGGAGCTCTCGTGCACGCCCCTGCAGGCTGTTCCTGGATCGCACTGCAGACATATTGCCTGCTTGAATTCCTGCACTGATCATGCACTCTGTGCAAGCTTTTGAGAATCCGGGGGAGAGATAAGGCTTGGATACAATTCCACAAAAACAAAACCATTACTATGAGACAAATCTACTTAGAACTCTGTAACAAAGCCAAAAAAACAAATTATACTTGACAAAACTAACTACTACAAAAACATGCAAGAAAAATATGTTCACAACCCTTAAAGATTCTGGGCCACAATTAATACTATACTTTAGCCAGGAAAATCCACAACTCCAACCCCTGTGATAGTAAACGACCATGATAACATTCCCACACAATTCAATAAATACTCCACTGATACTGTTCAAACCCTTGCCAATGCCCAAAATAATGCTACTAGCCCCATACTGACAACTACCCAAACCCACCCTGACATACAAAACAATGCTTCCAACTTTTCCCTACACCCTGTGTCCTCCAAGGTTATTTCAAAACTCTGTCGCAAACTTAAACTGACCACTCTGACTGCTGATAACCTGGCAGCAGATTTCCTTCAGATAGCTGCTGTAGCTATAGCCTATCCTGTTGCTATTCTCATCAATAGGTCTCTATCAGAGTGCAAGGTACCAACCTTATGGAAAACATCACATATTATACCACTACACAAAGAAGGTAACTCTTTATTACTCACTAACTACTGCCCAATCATTATTCTATCACCCTTATCTAAAATATTAGAAAGAGTTGTTCATACTCATCTAATGCAGTACCTCCAAAATAACCTGCTATCTAAAGCACAGCATGGGTTAAGACCCTCCCATAGCACCACCACAGCACTACTGTATTTTACTAACATAGTGAACCACTACAGAAACAAAGACCTATTCATATCGTCCATATTCTTAGACTTATCAAAAGCTTTTGACATGGTTAACCACAATATGCTTCTCCAAACTCTATCCGTCTTAGCCCCTCCTCTATCTTTTGGTTCAACAGCTACTTATCAGGCCATCAACAAGCAGTCCTGTGACTAAACCAGTTGTCCCCTCTGCTACCAGTAACCTTAGGAGTCCCTCAAGGCTTCATCCTTGGCCCATTGCTGTTCTGTCTTTTCACCAATCAGGTCTCTTCCTCCACACTCACTGCCTCAGTGGTACAATATGCTGATGACACCACTCTCATACGTGCTCCCCCCACAATAAAAGAACTGCATACCCTAACCCAAAACAACTTTACTTTAGCCAAAACATGGTTTACTAACACCAGATTTATTCTTAATCTCAAAAAAAATGTATTCTTTTCAGCCCAGGTAGGTCTAGACAATAATTTTAGCATAGGTTCCAAAGATAATATCCAAAGATAATATCCAAATCACTCCAACCACACACACTAAACTGCTAGGTGTAGAAACTGACAACAGCCTGAGATTTGACATCCACATAGCTCAAACCATTAAGAAAGTAAATAAAAAGCTTGGGCTCTTCTACAGGAGCAAACAGTTTTTCACTAGACATACCAAAACAGCAACAGCAAGGACTTATCTCTTATCCATCCTCCTCTATGCCTCCCCAATCTTGACTAATCTCTGCCAGGCTGAGTTAAACAAGATGGAATCTTGTTATAAAAAGATTGCCAAGTTCACTACTGAAGCCTCATATAGGTCCCATCACTGTCTATCCCTTAAGCAGCTTAACTGGCTTAAGTTTCCTCAACTACTGCTACTCAGTCAACTGTCAGTAGCACAAAAGTTATACTACCTTCCTGATAAAACCCCTGCACTCCAGCATCTTCTTCAACCCTATACTACTACTAGACCCTTAAGATCTAGTAACCAGAACCTTGTAAATGTCATCAAATATAAGAATGATGCTGGTAAGTCTCTCTTTGGTTGTACTATTGTAAGAATCTGGAATACACTACCTAGCTATATAACTTCTAATAGCTCTACTACACAATTTAAAAAACTCCTGAAAACCCACTATTCAAACAAACGGCAATGCTCTTGTTACTCCCCAGGTTAATACATAACAATGCATTGTAATGAGGATACTGTTATGTGATACCAGTTCCTGGCAAGACTGTTATTCTGATCATACCTCAAAGATTGTCACTACTGTTGATATTTATTCTATAGAACTAGAACCTATTTATTATATACTCAGCAACCATTACCTGTTGCCAGTAACAATTACCACATGCGATAGATGGTTACTACATGTTTTTATCCTTAAAAAGTCATGTATGTGTTCTGAACTGTGATTCAATGTGTCTGAATTTGTTATTGCTACTCTCTGTATTTTGAATTTTTACTTTATTGTGTGCTAATTTTTTTCTTATGTATTGTATCTTTTGGAGCTTTTCTCCCTGGGCCTCCAGAAGTCAGAGTAGCCTTCTATGCTCTGAGGTAGAAATGGGAGCAATGCTATAAAGTCATAAATCAACACAGTGCAGAAGAGATGTACAACAGTGGGGAGGCCATGCCCTGACTAGCCTGAACCTTCTGAAACTATGTGACAACAGGAAGTTCAAGATAGTGCATGATGGAGCAAGCTGTTGCCACTTGTCTTGTAGTGATAATAGAGATATAGTTCAGTTCATCAACAGACTAAATTGTCAAAACTGACATGGTCGAGACTTATTGATCAACAAATTAGTTTGTTGATCAACTTGAACAACCCAATAACACATGCAAACAAAACAAAACAATGTTTTGTAGGGGAAGCTCCCCTGCGGCCCCACACCTCCTGATAGTTATATATGCTAACTCTGAGATTGCAGTACAATGGGGGAAGTGTCCATTCCCCATCCTCCAATGTACCATGATCTCAGTCAAAATGATCAACAAACTGAATTTTCGATTATGTGGTCTCAACCATGTCAGTTTCAACAATTTAGTACAATTAACTAAAGCTGGCAACTGAACAGCATAGTGTAAATACCCACTGTCTGGTATCCCATTACCTGAACACTTAATGTTTCCAGGGAAGAGGAGCACAGAACAGTATGAAACAGAGAATATAGCAAGCAAAAGTACAAAGGAGAACATAAAGGAAAGAAAAGCACTTTTTTGTGGAGGTAGATATCCTATTTAATATATATATGTATATATATATATATATATATATATATATATATATATATATATATATATATATATATATATATACATATATATATATATATATGGGTCTACTTTCTTTGATCGAAATATATATGTATATGGTTCCCCTTCAGAAGACTGAAACATCATAAGTTCGAAATTCATAAGCCTGAAAATTCAAAAGCCTGAAAACTCAAAAGACTGAAAGCACACAGAATACAAATAATGCTAATATGCCAGTACAAAGACACACAGAAACACATACAAAATAAAGCATAGCAGCTGTCACCAAGTATGCACAGGGGGGCAAGCCCCCCTGCACCCCTCACACCCCCTGCTACTTAAATATATCAACTCCAAGATTGCACTTTTGTGTAGTGAAGTCCAATTTCGGAGTTGATATACTTAAGTATCAGGGTGTGTGGGGGGCACAGCTTATACTTACTGCAAAGTAATATGGTTTATGTTGTTTAAAGTCAGTATATGTATTTTGTGTGTTTTCAGGCTTTTGGGTTTCAGGCTTTTGAGTTTTCAGGCTTTTGGTTTCAGGCTTATGAATTTCGAGCTTATGATGTTTCAGTCTTCTGAAGGGGAACCATATATACACACACACACACACACACACACACACACACACACACATATAGGGAGAAAGGGTGATAAGAAATGAGGAGAGGAAAGGTGGAACAGGGTAGGTAGCAGGGGCACACAAACAATTATAAAACAGTACAAACAGAAACTGGTGTGCACACACTATGATGGGAGATACGAGCCGTACAGTTTAAAACAGAGGCTGGGCAAATACACAAGGGGTGATTTCAGGTATAATGAGGTACCCTTGGCTGGGGCATATATAGTATATTGGCTACTGACCAGCCCAGAAGGATGTCATTGTGGCCCATCAGTTGGCTGAGGTGAGTCTGGGTCACCAGATGACAGAAGCCCACCAGTTGAGGACACTTGTTATGTGTTCCAGGAGAGACACGATAACATTGTCAACCACTTCTGTATCTCCAGCTGCAGTGACAGTTGGGAGACAGCATGTGAGCGATCTGGGCTACACACCTAGGAGATGTCAGAACCCACTCCATTGATGCAATCTAAGCCATATCACTCATCAGAACTGCACCAAAGGGGAGGTGCCAGTGGTGAGTGATGTGCATGGGGCTCATTGGCATCATCGTAACCTGCAGCAGAGAGAGGAAATATGGGAAGGGTTGCATAAGTAAGGATGTTCTACAAATGCTGCAATTAATAAGTCAGTAGTTAATATGGAAACTAACGATGTTTGTTGAAATTCTCACCAACTCCTTCGGCAGCCAAAATGATTTGCCTTAAGACCTCTCAACTCCCCCTTATTTCAGGTATATCCCTGATTTTGGTTCAACATCTTGCTTGGTCCCTACTAATTCCTCCTGAAACTGGCAATTTTCAGTGAAAAGACAGACTGCAATTTTTATTCTTTTCATTTGTTATTGCATAAATTATCATTGAAATAATTTTTATTAAATTCAATATGTAGTTTCACCTTTACCTTTAAGACCAGGAAGACAAGCTTGCCATGGGACTGTGGAAATGGCCCTAGACTAAACAAAATCAGAATGCAGTAAAAAAAAAAAAAAATGGAGTCATCTGAATGTCAAGTCTGCAGCAATCTGAAGTGTACTCCCTGCCCGTTCAATGTTATGTGTCACACCCTAGCACTGCAAACAAATCAAAGATTCCTAATACTTAAAAATAACACACATAATGACATTTATCCTCCCCAAAAAGGAAAACTTATTTATCCTCCCGAAATAAGAAAACTTAAAAGAAAAATTCTGCTGTACTACATGAGACATAAAAGTGTTTTGATGCAACAAAATAACTTTTACCAATGAGCATTAGCAATATCAATTATTAATCATATATTAATATTTTAATCAAGCATAGAATGGAAAGGTAATTGGCTTCCCTTAAAAAAAAAAAACACAAGTGTATGTGACAAAGCAGCTGTGATTAAACCAAATTTGCCAATAATATCAACAGCTATTGTAATGCCCCTGCTAGTAAATATGATTTGGTTAAGGTGATGCCACACATCACAGGGAGTAGTTCTAACCTTGACTAACCATAATTGATATATCTTTGACCATAATTTCCTCATTGTCTTTCTGGCATTTCAATGATTACATCACCTGTAAAGGCATGTGGCTGTGCTCCAAGTTGGTCTGACAAGGAAACAAGTCAACTTTGAGTGATTCTTACTGGGAAAAGATCAAGACATCTACTGTAGTACATGGAAAAAAATAGATATTTGGCAGGAGCTTGGTGATTACCTGTCAACCTTGATCATCAGTGTTGTCACTGGTTTGATGATTTACAGAAGCTTAGGACTGGCCAGCTTCAAGTGTGCAGACCAAGTAGTGGCGAGAAGGCCAGAGTTCTATAGTAAGTTAAAAAAATGTAATTTTCTTAACACTCACTATTTCATTTAGTCATATTAAATATAAAAAGTCTAACAAGTTGGCATAACTAGAGGTATTTACTAAGAAAAATCTGTGTACCTGATAATATTACTTGTAATGTTATTATGAAATGCAATGGAAATAAAAAGCTTTCATAACATATTCAAATGTGCCGTGTTCTGTATATGTGCTCTGTAAATCATGCACTGGGTTACAAGAAGTATTTGTTAATGGATTTATAAACAGAAAAAATAAAATTACAATTACACGTTAAAATGTATTAATATTGTATAAAATGACATAATGTTACATTACGTGAAGCCATGTTTGTGTTGGCCATAAAATTTAACTAAAACGGTTGCTTCACACAGTTGTTTGTTCAAAAGTATTTCTACCTGTGTGTACAATATGGCTGAAGTTTCAGGCACCACATCGTAGTTAGAGTGATGGTTGGGGGAGCTGTATGGGGGCTGCTGTGCATTGTGAATGACCACCACAAACTTTACTGAAAAATGTTGTTTTACTTCTACATTACCTATCAAATCAGACACATTTGTACAGCAAATTAATTGCAAATGTATATGAATTGCTACATTTCTGTGTAAATAAGTTAAAACTGAACCCAGTATTACATGCACAGCATAGTATTTTTAAAACAACATTCCACACACATATAATACATTTATTATTCTCTTGTATGGTAGGGAATATCGGCATAGTATTATATAAATTCATTTAGCTATGCATATGCTAGAGAAATAAAAAACAAAAAGGAGTTCTTGCTTTGACAGGAATGCATACACACATATATAATAATTGCAAATACAGGTAAACAACAATTGCCTTCTTTCTTTTAATTACAACTGAGAAGGAGACTGACTATAATCAGCAGCAACAACACAGAAGAGTAGAAAGGCTGCTGATATTGTCTGCTAAGTATAATTGACATTAAAGGGAATTCTGTCTTACTAGTTTAGAGTATACATAAGAAGCATAAAAAATGTTTTGAAATTATTATATTACTATAAAAATATGTCCATGTATAACTGCTGTACTCTTTTTACAACTGTTTTCTGTGTAGGTCATAAGGAAAATATTTTTATAGCTTTGCAGATAAAAGAAATGCAATGAAACCATTACAGTTCAAGCTAATGTTTCAAATATGTAATTATAAATGGCATTACTCTGTTTTTAACTGATTAGTTTTAATAATTAAAAAGGGTATTTTAGTGCTGTATTGAGGGCATTGTGTGCACAGAACTTCAGAGATACACACTCCACTTCAAGTAGTCAGAAGCACCTGTTGTATGAATTAATCTGAAGTATGTATAAGCATTATTTAGGTCATTCTTCACAAGTACACAAACACTTCCCAAATGACTACTCTATTTGCATTCATAAGCACTTTTTGTACACAAGTTTTACTTCAATAAAGATTTTACTGTAATATTTCAATAGTATGTGAAATGGCATGTTAATATGATGCATGGATTTATTGTGCATTTTCTGTTTTGTCTCCTCACTGAAAGGGGGCTTTGGAGCTTGGTAGAGGACTGGTGGAGGAAGTAGACAGAAGAATTTAGCCAGTTAAATCATTTCTTCAGAGGGTTAAAGACACATTCTCCCAGTTGATGTCAACCGCCACATCAACACAGGCCTCTGTTCTGAACATCAGGGTCCTCCATTGCAACACCATATGGACATGTTTGAGGATCTGTGGACTGAGACTCCTGACACTTTCTAAGCCCTTCTTCCCTTATCCTTTTTCATACGCCTTCTTATATATTCCCCACCCACTCTACCTTTTCATATAAAACCATTTGAAAAATGGGGGGGGGGTTCTATCCCCCAACAAAAACATGGTGCCCATCCTTTCCCACTTCACCAGCACAGGTCTTCTTGATAGTTTCCTCGTGTGTTCTCATCTTTGTTTTTCTCCTCTTTTTCAATCTTTCCTGTCTCACCCTTTCTATTCTTTTATGAAACCATCAAGGTGTCCAAAAAAAGGATATCCCTATATAAAATATTATAACCCCCTTTATTTTTTTTAAATCAGCTTTAAATGCATTTCTGTCAGCCTGGGAACCAGAGAATTGTTAAGAATGATGTAAATTAAAATGAGTCAGCAGGATGTATTATCAATTTAAAAGACTTTCTCTGAGACAGAGAGAGATAGAACATTTTGCATTTGTCTTGAGAACATCCAACTCACCAGCACTCTGCCTGTGCTCTGTATGTAAGTAGGATCTTAGACTTTAGTGTCTCTCTCTTAGAAATAGATAGGAAATAGGAAGATTAGACTAGCTGTTTTTCTGTATTGATGTCAGAGCTATTCTACTGTGTTATTTTAAGCATTTTCCTGTGATCTCTGAACTCTTGACTAGCACTGTGTAGTAAGAAGTATTGTCTTGTGTTTTTATTATTTATTATTAAATATTTTTAAACCTTTCAACTGTGGCTGTTTTGTGTAGAGATAATTTAAGCTCTAGAGTACATTGCATGTATATAGTGATACTGGCCAAGCCACTCCAATAAGCCTTAAAAAGTTCTGGTCACACTTACTAATAATTAATAACAGTAATAATTGGACACCCTTTGATAAGGGCCTTATTAGTAGCTGATATTAGTGGTTGGTGGCAAGTGGTACTACCGTATAGTCTGGGCAGAAGGGGCATAGCTAGAGAACTTGTGCCAGCCTTCCCCTGAAGTGTCTGTGTGTTTGTATATAACTCATATCTCAAAGTGTGTGTGTGTGTGTGTGTGTGTGTGTGTGTGTGTGTGTGTGTGTGTGTGTGTGTGTGTGTGTGTGTGTGTCAGCTACTTGGGCAGGGACACAAAGCACTGGCTGGACTGAGAGAGTGATGGAGGTTTTAGCTTGACCACTAGGCTGCTATCTGGACCCTATAGCTGTGCCAGTAGGGAGTCTTATTGGGGATCTGGAGAGAAAGGAAGAAACCAGCCCCAGACTAACTGTGATCTCTGTGTACTCTTAAGGACAATTGTACTTTACTGTGTATGTATTTGTTATCCTTCCCAATGTGGACACCCCTCACTGGTGTTAGTGGTGAGGATTGAAGCTCCTTGATTGCTGGGCCAGTGAATGGGCATCACACCCAGTTCTACTATAAGAATAATATTTTTCTAGCCTGAATTTAAAATCTGCAGTTATGTCTAATTTCCCATGGCTCCTGTAACATGTAACTGCTCACTACCTTTCTTAATTTTGAGTACACATCCTTTACAAGTATGTCATACTATTCTGTTACATGCAATAGGTGTCTATCACATCTTTAAGTCTTGTACAGTGTTTGGTGTTTCCTCTGCTATCATGAGTTGTGGTTGTAACAATGAACCTAATAAATCAGCACACACAGATTATTTTAGTAAACAGGTACTGTATATAAACTGAATCAGAATAGTCTGAATGAATTATCACGTACATCAGGTAAATCATTACTCTGTAATATACCACCATCTGGTGACATATCATATGACTGCATGGGATGCTACATTCTACCAGCTTTATCTTCTTAAAAGTTATGTTATTTTCATGGGTTATACTACTAATTTTCCATTGGAGTGGCAGCCTTGCAAGATAACCAGTCTACTTTCAGGTTATATGGCAGTGTAGGACTAAAATAAACAGCTCTCTAAATGCCCAGCAATAGTAAAGCTGTTGTGCAACTAGAGTGAGGTACACAGACTTCTTTTGTTTAAAGGTAAAACAACAATAATACAATGACTGAAATGTTGTTTTCAGATATTGCCAGTATCACCGTTCAGTATGCTGACAACATCATATACTTCGCATTAAAATAAAATACTTAGTATTTAAAACTAGAAATTTTGAATTTTAAATTTTCTTTTGTGGATGACATAATTAGAATATTCTTTCTCATGAATGCTCTGAACTTTTCTAATTATTATGAGCATTTCCCAGAATCCACTTTATTATATTAAGGCATGCAGCTACATCCTGGTTTGCACGTATGTGGAAAATGCACTGTTGCCCTACAGATGCATGCTTCATGCTGCTCTTTGAGTACCTAGTGCTGAATGCAGGGGGCAAAATAGACTCCTTAGATGAGAAGAGTGCAGGAGGTGAAATTTACCTTGTGGCCTATATTAATAACAACCATTTAGTATTGCCAGTGGACTGCCAAAGAGCAATCTGTAAATGTGTTATGAAGAACTGAAACTTACTTTGGGCACTATTGGAGGAGATGTAAGACTGGACAAATTTGCTTTATTTTTGTGAGGTGTCTGTGAAGCCTGTAGGGAGTAAAAGGGTCAGTGAAGTAATGAGATATAGATAAAACAGACCTATAGGAATATCTACTACTTTAAAGAAAGCCTTAAGTAATGGAACTAGTTGTTCCGCAGGTGTTCTTCCATTGGTAAACTGAATGAAATATTCTGTATATGTTAAAGTTCCAGTGATGGAATAGAGTTCCATCCCATCTGTAAATCCTAGTTGATCCCGACCATTGATCCCTCCTGTCTACTTCCTTCTCTTCCTAACCCTTACAGACCTACCATTGAACCAGGCGAGACATTCAGGTACTCTCACAGCCTACCTTAATATCATACCACCACTTATATCTGCAACAATATCCACCAGCTTTGCTGATTCCTGCAACAGGACTCATATAGCCTATCACTCAGCTATTACACCTCCTAAACGTGTGAAAAGTTTAAGTACCTAGTCTCTAATTAATTCCTATATCTGCTTTGCACCCACTGCATGAAGTGACCTATATACATTTTGCTAGCTAATAACTACTCATATGAAATGTTCTCATGTATATACGCTGTATTGCTTGTATAATATCTTTGATTTGAGAATGATTACTTATGTACTCTTTTTTTCACCAATTGTATAAGCTGCCAGTAATATCTACTAACTGTCTTTATTAATGTAAATTCTGTATTGTATGTGAAATGTCTTATATGTGGAGTTTTTCTCCCCGGGAATCCAGTGGAAATGGGCACTTCTGGCCCAGCTGGACCATCCCGGTAAACAAAGGCAAATAAATAAATAAAATAGTTTCTTCCCTACTGCACCATTCAGTAATTCACTCACGTTCTTAATTTGGTTTAACAAATCAACTTCTATATTTTGTTTCATACACTGGAAGACTGGTGAAGTACATTTTTGCTCATGCTGTCTTTAGTGCTACTATGCAAAAGATTTTCCTTAGCAGACACTAAGGATATGAAGCCATACTGAAAATAATTTCAGAATTTTCTATTTTCTTTACATGGAATAAAGAGTTACGTTTTTATGTGATTATTTACCAATTATCACTGATGAACAGCATATATTCTGTATTTTCCACAGGTACCAGACTCTGTCTGCACTGAAAGTTGTCGTCCTGGATATCAAAAGGTTTCACGGCAAGGACAACCCTTCTGTTGTTTTGACTGCATATCCTGTTCCAAGGGAGAAATCACTAACCAAACAGGTAAATAGTACAGACTATTAGCAAATTATCAAGATATACAAGTTGCATTTGGAAACATAAACACAATACATTGACAGAACAGAACTGCTGTGCACTTAAAGTACTCATTCAGTCTCAGGACCTGCTGAAACATTCTGACGTACCAAGGTATCATTTACAATGATGGGCATTGTTTTTTTTTCCTGTGATATCAGTCATCATGATTTGCTTTGAATTATTTCCTGATTAGAAAACATTCAATATGATTAGCAGTGGAATGGATGCAAGACAAAGGTTAGAAATTATTCACTTGTCAATCTGTTCTCAGCTGTAAGCAAAATCTTGGAATTAATTTTCAAAACATGAAATGTCAGGAAGTATTTGTGAGACAGAACCTAAGACAGCATGAGGAAATGCACATCAAAAACACAAGATTTCTTAGAATGGTAGTCCAGAAGAATGGGGCAAATATATGGCCTACTTAAAACTTTGTTTGACACTTGATATAATACTTCACAAAATATCGGTGAGTAAATTAAATAGCTTTCAAATGTGTTCTGAGATAATAGTCTCAATTAAATATTGGGACAGCAAACAGGATTGAGAGAGAAGTAACAAATGTACTCTACTAAGATAAATGAAGAATTAACAGTGCTGTATCATGGGACTCAAGTCTAAAACCTTTTCTTTTCAGTGCCTGCACAGGTGATGTCATAGCAAGTCTGGAAGGGGAAATATGCATTTTTGTGGCTTACACACATGCAGACAGTAGGGATGATGGTTGAGAAGATGAATAAAAGATAATAAAGTACTTGGCAAGTCTGGATGAATGGTATAAATCAGAAAATCTGATGAAATGCACACTGCAAACAAAAATACAGTGGAACAGTATATAACTGTAGAAGCTGCAGTGGCAACAGTAAAATCTTAAAAGGGAGCTTGGATAATTGTACCAGATGATCTAATATATGCAGAAAATGCAGGAGAACAGCAAGAAAGCCTAACAGAACTTTGAAGCGCATTGAAAAAAAAGGTATCACCAGTGCAAAACAAGATGTTGTTATTGTCACTTTATTGAGACTACATTTAGAGTATTTTTGCTGCTCTAGAGACCTCATGGAAGCAAGAACATACACTAGACAGAAGTAGTTTAGAGATGGGTAACATAAATGGTGCACCATCTGAACCAAAAGCCATACAAATGAAAAATAAAGTAATTAATCATTTATAACCTGGGAAAAAGTGGGTGGGTGACTAAAAGCACATTTTATGCACTTCAAGGCAATTAACAGTTCGAGTAGCTACTATCTTTTAACAAATACATATATAAGAGCAAGAGAATGCAATATGAAAACAAAAAGTATAACGCTGGCAAGCAGAGATGAAAAGAATTATGTTGTTCACAGAAAGGGTGGCAGATGACTGGAGCAATCCATATAATGATGAAATACTATCAGAAAAAGCAGACAACCTCAAGAATCCATCTGGCAGAAATCTCAGAAAGAGATGGGATAACAATAAAAAAAGATGGATTTTGAAGATAGGCTTGAAAATGTCCTATTATGTGCTTCCTCTCATCCATCAGGGTATTTCCTTGTAGTAAGTTCAGTGACAGCAAATGCTGTAGGTCTGGAACAGTTAATTCTAGAATTTAGAATTTATTGAGGTCCTTTGCTATTTAAGAAGATGGTGAGGCTAATTAGACAGTGAGAATGTAAAAGTCTTGTAAGCAAGATAATACCTACTTATGTATGTCTAAATAGGTTAGTGAACTTGAAAACTGTATATGAACACATCGTATGTAATTTGTTACTGCTTTGGTTGTGCATTGTGTATTAGGGTGTGGTGGTCTAGTGTACCCCCCCAATCCTTGTTACAACCTCTGTGATAGAACAGCTCATTAGAAAATCATTTTTGGTTTCTAGATAACCTACCCCCCACCCCTGATCCCCATTATAATGTCTATGATGATAAAGTTCTTTAGAAAATTAGAAAATCATCCCTGGTGTCTAATGTATTCCTCCTACCCAATCCCCATTATGATGTGTCTGTAGGTACAGCACTTTAGAAGATTATCCCTGGTGTCTAGTGTCTCCTCCCACCCTCTGATCCCTGTTATGATGCCAGTGCTGGTACCGCACTCCCTCCCTGGTATCCAATGTTTCCTCCCCACTTCCCCAATCCCCTTAGTAACAACAATGCCATCATGGCATTTCAAGTATTCCCAGTTGTCTACTGGTTACCCCACACCTAATCCCCACAGTAAAGTTGGTGCCAGTACAGTGCAGTACTTTGAGAAGTATTCCCTGGTGAGTAGTGTTATCTCCCCACCCCTGTACCCGTAATAATGTTAATGCTGTTATTGCACTGTAGGTTTTCTATTGTTAACATAGTGTCATTAAGTAAGGCAATCTGCAGGCTTCATCAGTAAATAGTCTGATCCGAACTTGCAGCACATTTAATTAGTTTATTAAAGTAAAGTTAATAGCTTTTATGCATTGTTCTACAGTTGAAAACTTTCTTAGAAGAAGACTTGAACAACTAATTCAATGTCTGAGGTCTTATGATACTTCATGGTGAATTGCATAATTCTTGTTCACTTCCTTAAAATGGGGCAATAAACCTACTCCCTAACATAATACAATAATCTGATATCTTAACTGGTAACTTATTTAATAAGTGCAATGAGATTAAATGCAAGAGTTACACAGAAGTACAAGCAATTTTGTTCAGGGCTGCCATCATTGTGGGGGCATTAGACAACCACATGGCTGATGAGGAGATGGAGGCAGCTGGTCTTGCAGAAAGCTGGTCTATATCTGATTTTAATGAAGCTGTAGAGGTTTTATTAGAGAAAATCCTGAATGAAATCCAGAAGGTCAGTAGCTAACTGGAGGTACTCAGGAACAGAATGTTTATTAGTGGTAATAAAGTTCATGCGATACACCAGATCTGTGCAGATGCCATTTTCACACTCCGATAAAGGAATAAGATCCTAAAAAAGTGGTTAATTAATTCACTGATTTCCATTTAGATGAAGAAGAGAACAGTGCATGGAGAAAGAATTTGTGTGTAATAGGAGCTCTAAAAAAAGAGGAAAAGGGATAGATGTATGACTTCTATGAAGGGGGAGCTGGTGACATGGACTGGTCACAAGCTAATTTGTATAGGAATCATAGAAACATATTACATTTCTAGGCCATAACCATAGGTGCAAGTATGATATTTTGTTATGAGTTTGATACTGATATAACAAATGTTGACTACTTTGAAAGTTCAGTAAATTTTGCTTAATAAGAATTTTTTTTTTCTACAATGGCCTTTCTTTTCATACATGTAGATAATCTGCCCAACTTTTGGAGGACATTTGAGAATATATGCTTAAAAACTTGAAGGGTTGTTGTTCTTCTTCTTTCGGCTTTTCCCGGTTAGGGGTCGCCACAGCAAAACTCCGGTCCGCTAATGATTGGCAGTAGATTTTTACAGTGCTGAGGTGCCAGCTCGACTCCCAACCTTCAAAGAAGGCACGCCCATTCATGCATGTCTCTCAAAGGCCACTCGACCATGGGTGGGGAGGACATGCAGACTCCACACAGAAGACACTCTAGCTGAGAATCGAACGGGGGAACCTCTTGCTGTGAGGCAACAATGCTACTGCTGCATCACCGCGGCTATGTTTAAAAACTTGAAGGATAAGATGTTATATCCAGTCCATTTTTAGTTTTCCCATGGGAATGATTTTTTTGTTGATGTGCAAGAAGCCTTGAACTTTGTCAAGTGAATTTGAATCCAAAGATGAATATGGTAGCTTCGTACAGGATGCCAGGGAAGATTCTTTTGACTTTGTCTAACAAGATACAAATGTTTTATTTTACTAACATAAAGTTAAATAAGTGCTTCAGTATAGTTAAAAGTTTAGTTCAATATGGTGATATTATTGGATAAGGGAAGTATAAGTACTATAAAAATATATATTTTCCTTTTCTTTCTAGGTACTGCAGAGATCTGATTTTTCATCAAAGGACTAAAATATGGGTCTATATTAGATCAGCGAATGTTTAAAAAAGCGAACACTGATTGATCGACCTTATGTAAGCGAAAGCTTACAATCTCAAACTGTCAGATCAAAGATTTTTTTCCTAAGGAAAAAAATTGCTGATCCAAAACACATACACACAACACAAGCACACCAAACAAACAGAAATCCACACACATACATCTAAAATGTGACACCTAACCCTACACTAAACTATGCACACACCACTAACTATCCACTTATCTTAACCCAAACCCTAACCCTAAGGTCCGTCACTATCGCACACTCACCTCATCTGCTCCCTAACCCTAACTCACCTAAATCCGCCCTAACCCTCATGTCCACACAATCGCATACATACCTAACCCAAGCCCTAACCCTAACTCACCTAACCCACCCTAACACTCACATCCACACAATTGAATCCGATCCGTAACTTTCCACCACAGCACTGAAAATACCGAAGCAACAGAAACGGACAACCAAATTCTTCCCTAGGAAAAAAGTTGAGTTTTTGTTGCTTCGATATTTCTAACTTTCGCTAAAATAAGGTTGATCAATCAGCGTTTGCTTGTTTAAGCATTTGCTGATCTAATATAGACCCTAAAATATAATCTCTGTGATTTTAATTCACTGTTACAAAGTTATACTAGTGTTTTAAACTGATTAAGTTATCTGTTGAGTGACCTGTATGAATGCAAAGGTGACTGGTTGCTGTTTTTTGTTCATTCTGCCAGGTATCACAGTCATTCAGATGCTTTCTAATCCTTGGAGATGAAGATGCATGTATATGTATATTTGCTGGTGTGCGTGCGTCTGTGTGTGTGTGTGTGTGTGTGTGTGTGTGTGTGTGTGTGTGTGTGTGTGTGTGTGCGCGCGTGCACCCACATGCCCGTGCATGTGTGTGTGTGATACCCAGAAGGATAAATTAAGCAGCTAAATGTGAGGGAGGTGTACACTTGGGTTATATATTAAGGGTTAATATTGACGATACAATGATAAGAAAGGGTTTCACACTTTGTACACTGTGCATTACGTTAAGTGATGCTTCACTAACCATAGGTTGTGGTGAGTCTTGATAAGTTCTAGAAGCTACAGTTCTACCATTTAAAGCAGTGCTAAATGTTTTTGAGAGTGTTCATACTTTCTCTGTGTGTTTATAGGAGATAGAGGATTACTGAGGGCATTTTGCAGGGAAATGTATGAGGTATTTGATACAATGCCTCACGTTTTAAACATGCATAGTTTTCTATTGCTGTAAGAAAGATCTCCTTGACAGAGAGAACAGTGAATCATTTCTTAACATGGTAAAACTGTGCTGAAAGCAGTAACCAACTGAGGTATTAAAAAAAAAAAAGAGCAAATTGGTAAAAAATTAGTATACCTATCAGCTATGTAATGTTGGGGAAAGGCTCTGCTACACTGATTAAAGAAGAAACTGAGGACAACCCAACTGTGATGAAGTATTTAAGTAGGGACGTCAGAAGTCTGTGACACTGCAGATGAAAATATTAATAAAAAATCCAACAAAAAAATTATACCCAACATATCTTAACACTCAAAATTATATTTAATCTCTCTTCTTCCCAGTTGTAAGTACAGTTCTCCACCACTACCTTCCAAATCATCACCTTCCACCGTCTGACAAAAATCTTCTTGACATTTATAAGTCTTGCAAAAACTGCAGTCAAAGTTTGTATTCGAACTGTGTAGCAAAAGTCTGTAATATAAAAAATAAACAAGCACAGGAATCTGTCTAGTTCCTCCCTCACCATACAAGTGTTGAGGGGGAAAAAACATAGAAAAACTAGTAGTCTTAAAACTTTGTTGATGAGCTCATTCAAAATTATTTCCAAAATCATGAAACCCAGGTAGTGTTCCAAAGCAACACGCTGTGAAGGCTGCCAGCCTAGACAGATAGAATTGTGCGGATAATTCTATCATTTGTAAATATGAATGTTGAACTACAGCCTTGTTTTCCTAATTGAAAGAAAATAATGTGAATCACGGGCTTGTTGTCTTAGATGAAAAAATGGTGTTACAAAAATGTGGTAACAGTGCTCTCTACTGACCCAGTAAAAGCATGTTGTGACGCTTTGATCTAAAGTCAGCTCCAGTCCGTCTAGATGAAGACATTCTTTCTATTGTTTTAACCAAGAGTTAAATTGTGAGATTTAAACATGCAAATGTATTTGTATTGCTCTGTTTCCTGACCAGCTACAAGATAACAAAAGGGAGATGTTAAGAATGTAAATGTAGTTAATGTGTAGCCTGGGAGCTCCTGGAAAGTGTAAAAGAATGATGTAATGTTTATCAAGAACTGCAATTTTAATTTAAACAGAGAGAACCAGAGATTATTAAGCATTTTTGTCTTGATCATCCAACTTACAGTACTCTTCCTGTTGTCTTATGTAAGTTATCTTAGACTTGTGTTTTCTTTTATCAATAGTTAGAAACTAGAAAGATTAGACTACGTGTTTTTCTGTGATGTCAGAACTGTACTACTGAATTATTATAAGTATTTCTGTGTGATTTCTGAACTCTTTTGACTAGTGCTGTGTAGTAGAAAGTATTGTTTTGTGGTTTTAATTATTTATTATTAAATATTTTAAAACCTTTTAACTGTGGCTGTTTAGTGCGTAGATAAGTTAAGCTCTAAGAGTACATTGCATGTATATAAGGATCCTGTACCAAGTCACTCTAATAAGCCTTGAGACTGTTTAGTCATACTACCAATTGGATAATAATATTGCACAGTAATAATTGGACACCCTTTTAAGGGCCTTTGAGTAGCTGATAATATTAGCTGGGTGGTGGCAGGATTACTACCATATAGTCTGGGTAAAAGGGGCACAGCTGGAGAATCTGTGCCAGTCTTTCCCAGGAGTGTCTGTGTGGTTGTATAAACTTATCTCAAAGTGTGTGTGTGTGTGTGTGTGTGTGTGTGTGTGTGTGTGTGTGTGTGTGTGTGTGTGTGTGTGTGTGTGTGTGTGTCAGATACGTGGGCAGGGACATGAAGCACTGGTTGAACAGAGAGGGTGCTGGAGATTTTAACTTGCCCAGCTGGGTGAGATCTGGACCCTATAGCTGTGCCAGCGTGGAGTCTTTTGGGGGACCTGGGGAGCGAGGCAGCGACCAGACATGGACTGACTGTGATCTCTGTGTGCTCTTAAGGGAAATTGTGCTTTACTGTGTGTATTTGTTATCCTTTCCTCTCATATGAGACACCCTCTCTGGTGTTAGTGGTGAGGATTGAGGCTCCTTGATTGCTGGGCCAGGGCACGGGTGTCACATTTGTGGTGGCAGTGGTTGGGATATTCTCTCACATTTGTGTTTGGCAGCAGAGGGATATCCACATCACATATTAATTAGTTGGCAAATACTAATTGGCTTGTAGTGGTATGGGTAGAGTGAATCCTGTAGCTTGTTTACAGTGAGCTTTGAAGGTGTTTTGTACTCTAAATCAGCCACACAGTGAATACTCAGAGTTCAGATCACAATTTGTTTATTTCTTTTGTTAGCTTAGTTAGACAGGGTGAGCAGGCAGCATGTCAGCATAGGATTATGCAAAACTGACAAGGAGCCAGCTGGCGAAGATGTGCCAGGCTAGGGGACTGGTGCATAGAAAACTGACTAAGGCAGACCTGATTGCAGCCATAAGAAAACAGCAACCAAGAGGACGATCAGACTGGCAGTGGAGATATAATACCCTTGGAGAATGGACAGCTCAACCTTTCTGCAGTGGACTTAAAAATCCAGCTGGAGCTAAAGAGGCTTGAGCTGGAGGCCAGGCATTTGGAAATAGAAGCAGCTAAGAGACTGAGGAGTCTACAGGCTGAGGAAAATGAGAAACTGTTACATCTGGAAGCTGAAGAAAAAGAGAGCCACAGGCAGCATGAGAAGGAGATGCTGACTCTTCACCAGAGTCATGGAGGTAATGGGGAAGGCAGTAACTGGATCCCAGAAGCACAAAAGGTCAATACATTTCTTCCACAGTTTAAAGAGGAGGATCATTTTATATTTTCATTCATATGTTTGAGAGAGTATGTAAACAGAATGAAGTTGACCAAGGGCTCTGGGCACGGTTCCTGACCCCTTACTCCATGGTAAAGCTGTAACTGTTCTGTCCAAAATGTCTGACATTGCATGTTTTGATTATACTGCTGTAAAAATAGTCTTTTAGAACTGTTTAAGCTAACACCTGAAACGTATAGGACAAGGTTTCGTGAGCATAGACGCAAGGCAGATGAAAATGTGTGTGAATATTTTGCTGAACTAAGCACTTATTTCCATACGTGTGTGAGTGGATGTCAGGCACCACTTTTAAAAGGTGGGCAGACCTTTTGGTGAGGGAACAAGCCCTTAGCACTTTGCCTGAGGACATGAGGATCTGGTTAGCTGATAGACAATGTGCTACTTCAGATGAGTTGGGGAAGAAGGGAGACCTATAACTGGCAACCAGGGCAGCCCTGCACAGGAAGGGGACCCACAGTACTGCTCATGGGTCTAAAGGAACCCATGGTGGGCAGCACAGACTGCCACAACAGAATCTGCCAGTAACAGGGGAAGCCACTAGTCCAGGTACATGTCCAGGATCTAGGGTGAAATGTTTTGAATGCAACCAGTGGGGCCATGTGGCACACAGATGTCCACAGAGGCAAGGTGGGGAACCAAAGGTGAGGGAGCCAGTAAGTGGGAAAGACACAATGCTAATAGTAGGTTGTCTCGAGAAAACAGGAGTACTAAACTACCATCCTGCAGATGTCCTGAGAGGGGAGGATTTGGATGAGGCAGTACCATGTGCTTATAGAGTTACATGCAGTCAGGCTAGGAGCAAGCATGTGGGTCTGGTAGCCTGGGGAGACCCAGACAGACTGCATGCTTGTAGCCAGAACAGCTGAGGTGGTTACTTCAGGGAGTGAGCTATGCTGTAGCAGTAAGACCGAAGGTGAGCCACAGCTGCTTGTGGGTACTGATGGTCCCTTGGACAGAGTGACTGCAAAGGTAGAGGTGAGTAGTAGTACCCAGGCTGACAGTGAGGCACCACTGATAGATGATGCTGGACTTCCTGTGGAAGGGGAGCTGGGAAGGGTTACAAGGAGAAAGCAAGACAGACTCAGCTCTTAGACCATACATTGCGAGGCCTGAGGCAGGTAGCTAGGGAGGCACCTGATTCTCAAGTAAAGGGGGAATATGTATACTGGGACAATGGGTTACTATACAGAGAGTGGACCCCTGAGGGAGGGCTAGAAGGTGAGAGAATACAGCAGTTGGTATTGCCTATAGCCTACCATCTGGTGCTTCTAGCCATAGCCCATGATATTCCCATTGCAGGTCATATGGGCATAAAACGTACAAAGCGGCATATTATGCAGAACTTCTATTGGCCTGGAATTTCCAGAGATGTAACAGGGTACTGCAGTACCTAGGTAGGCAAGGGAGGAGACAAGGTGAGAGCTCCTTTGATGCCTTTACCTGTGATTGAGGAGCCATTTCAGAGGGTAGCTATGGATATTGTGGGTCCTCCAATTACCCCAAGTTCCACAGGGAAAAAGTATATCCTAGTGGTAGTGGATTATGCTGCACGATACCCTGAGGCAGTGACTTTGTCCTCCATTGAGGCAGAGAAGGTGGCAAATGCTTTGTTAGAGATTTTCAGCAGGGTAGGTTTCCCAAAAGAAATACTGACTGACAGAGGTGCCAATTTCATGTCAGATCTGCTGGTTGTCTGTGGAAGTCCTGTGGGGTGAAGGACATGAAGACCACCTCGTACCATTCCCAGACTAATGGTCTTGTTGACAGGTTAAACTCTACAATCAAGTCCATGCTACGGCCATTTGCAGAACAGTTTAAGAGGGAGTGGGACAAATATTTGCCCCATCTTTGTTTCCCTACAGAGAGGTTCCCCAGGAATCCACAGGTTTTTCACCCTTTGAGTTGCTGTATGCGCATAGGGTGAGGGGACCTCTAGATTTAATTTGAGATGAGTGGGAAGGTGAGTGCGAGTCTCACAAGGAGTCTGTTGTGGCATATGTCCTAAATCTCAGGACAAGGCTCAGGGAACTCATGGGCTTGGCCCAGGAGAACCTGGCAGAAGCCCAACAACAGAAAAAGGTGTGGTTTGACAGGAATGCTCGAGCTAGAGAGTATGCTGTGGGGCAGTGTGTAATGGTTCTTATTCCTGTCAGACACAACAAGCTGCAAGCAGATTGGTTGGGTCCCTACAAGGTGGTAAGAAAGGTAAGTGATTGTCAAAGGAAAAAACTTCAAAGACCAATACACGTAAGGTTCATTTAAGGCACATTTAATAACTTCCAGTTTTATTACAATTCAAAAAGCACGAAGGCACACAATATTACAGCAACATGAACGCCAATTAATATCCACAAGCGTTTTTGTCTTGTATTAAAGACTTCATCAGATGAATGACAAATCCATTAGTGACCTGTTATATATAGTTCCATTAATTAAATAATCAATTAATCAAATAAAATTAATTAAAAACACTTAAAACCAAATTCTCATTAATTGTTATTATAAAACCATTCAGTATATATATATCAATAGTAAATTATAAATTACGCTAAAAAATTCATTACAGATTATATATAAGTACCCTATTACCATTTTAAAAAATTCATTTAATATATTAAAAAATATATAATAAGAAATAAATAAATAAAAATGAATTTCATTCTGCATCTAATACCATTGTCTCTCAATTGATTACTGCCATCTCATGGCGAATCTAGGTAGTGCCTGTTTCAGCTTTATAATTTGGCAGACCTTAGTTTTAATAAGGGTTTAATGGAAATAAATTCATTTAAACCAGGGGGGTGGTCTGCTTGTAGGGATATCTGCCACCATAATTCCCTAAATTCTATCGTGTCCTCCCAAGGACCACCTCTAATATTGTTTTTAATTTGTTCCAAAACCATGAATCCAAAAGCAGCTTCTGGGCAATTTTTAAAGTGCTTAAAAAGTGCATTAGTTTCTTTATTGACAGAAATTTCATATATATGTTTGTATATCCTTCTCTTGAGCATTCTTTCAGTTTTTCCAATATAAAAGGAACCACGTTTTTTACACACTGCTAAATAAATTATTTCTCTGGAATCACAATTGTGATAATCAGTACTATAAACCCATCTTCTTCTACTTTCCAAATAGTATTTATCTATATTAAGAATATAAGGGCATTGTTTGCATCGACTTGAATTGCATTGACTTGTAATAAAACTGGTATGATTCCACCAGAATTTCCTATCTGCACTTTTTGTTCTTACTGGTTGTTTTTTGTGCAGAAGTTTGCAGTATTTCGTTTCTTTTATCTGGTTGTTTTACTGTGGGAGAGATGGAGGTGATCGTACCTGGGGAATCCAGGGGGCCGGACGAACTGGGCCAAAGTCGGAAGCTCATTGGACAACTCACCGAACTGATAGACTTACTAACCCCTTTAAGCCAATCCCTGGTAGGGATTTACCGGAACTTAGCTCCACGTCACGTAGTAGGAAGCGGAAGTAATGCCTTGCACCACGAAGACCCGAGGGAGCTTATTGGCATCTTGGAAGACGTCGGCGATCCTAGGGAGACGAGTAGTCCAGTGTTTAATCCAGCTAATACTCCAGGGGTTTTGTCAAATGGGTGCAAATGGGGCTACCAAAAGTGGAGAAACGAACCCTGAAAAGGCAATGACTAGGTGTGACGTTAGAGCTAAAACAAAAGGTACTGTACACAATTTTCCCAACAAAGGGGCTATGGACATCAAAGACTGACTTAATGTGAAATATTCTTTTTAAAACTAATGCTGATTCAAGTAAAACTGTTGGCGGTGGGGACTCGTACAAGACAAAACTGGATAACCTTTACAAATTAATGGTTAAATACAGAACATATTGTATTGAGAATGAGTATTTGAATGAATGTATTCAAAGAGAGATAGTACCGAAAGGATTACGACTATACAAATTTCCCAATAATGTAACAAGAGATTCTGAAATGTATAATGAACTGATTGAATTATTTAACAAATGTGTTCTTGACATGCTTAGACTCATAATAAGGGATAACATTAGATGTCAAGAAGCACTTCAGAAAGAAATAAATGAAATAGATTGACAAATTAAGGATGATTTAATTTTTACTACTGAGGAAGAAAAAATTAATTATTTTAAGATAAGAGATGAAGTTGACAATAAATGTAGTGACCTGATTAAAAGAAAAATGAATAAATTACAAAGAGATGTACAAGATTATATAAATAAAATAAGTTACCCTAAGCCTTGTTATAACAATTATAACAAACCCAGCCATGAAATATCTGGGGTTGAAAATGAAATGAATGAATTACCCTCACATGAAGTAGTACATAACTATGACAGAGATTACCTCCCCTCTCCGCAGATCAGAGAGATTGTTGAATAGGAACAACACTCATGAAACAAATTTTCAGAGAAACGGGGGGAGAATGGGGAGGGGAAGGGGGAGATTGTAAGGAATCACCACCCAGACCCCCCCCCCGTTAATAGCATAGATGTTGTAGGGGAAGTATACTTTTAATAACTTCACTATATATAACTTTAGTAATGTAGAAATTAGAAAGGAACATTTTTTACTATTTTCAAAAGGCTTTAAGTTCATTCCTTACAGAAAAGGAGATGTTACTAGAAGTTTATTGGACATTAAACTTTTTTTGAGGAAAGTTAACCTAAATATTTTGTTTTCCGATAATCAAGACAGAGATGGGGGAGAATTAAAGAGGAAAAGTATTTTCAACCCCCCAATACATCCCCAACTGAAAAATCTCGAAAAGGTTTTAGAACTGGAAATAAGAAAAGAATATAACAAAATAGGTTTTAAAGAAAACATAAGTAAGGAAGAAAAACAAATTCTGTATGAAATAAAAAGTGACTCCAATCTTAGAGTCATGAAACCAGATAAAGGGGGTGGGGTTGTATTTATGGATAACATATTACATGAGAGTAAAATGCACACCCTCCTATGGGACGATAATAGATACACCAATGTTTCCTTTAATGAGACTAGTATAGCATACAACAAAATAGATATTAGTATTAATTAAATGTTTTATGATGGACTAATTGACCAAGGAACTTATAAATACTTGAAGGTAGAGAAACCAAAAATACCTACAATATTTGGTATACCCAAAATACATAAATGTGAAACAGACCCTCCTTTTAGACCAATTGTGGCAGCAGAAGGGTCTAAAACATATCCTTTGGCAAAATATGTAGATAATAAGCTTAAGAAACTTTGGACATCTAAAAAAACAGTTTTAAGGGATTTCTGGGACTTGTTAAAAGAAGTATCAGATGAATTAAACCATGAAAACCTGTTATTTGTTACTATAGACATTATTGATCTATTTTCCTCAATACCACATAAAGAAGGGATGGAAATGCTGGAGGAAATTATATATGAAGATAATACCTTAACGCAAAATGAAAAACTAGTTAGTATTTGGTTAATGGATCTTATTTTAAAGAATAATTTTCTGTTTTTTAATGGAGAATTTTATCAACAAACACAAGGGGTAGCTATGGGAGCTGCCTGTGCCCCTACCTACGCTAATCTGGTTCTTATCAAATGGGAAGAGAAATATATTTTTAATTCTGTATTCAACAATTGTTGGACATTATACCATGACCCCCCATTAATATTCCAAAACATGCACGCTGATTGGCCAGCATGCACGTTGTAAATCGACGTATACTAATGGAAAAAGGTCCGGTCGCCCGGACTTTTTCCATTAGTATAAGTCGCTTTTAAAACACTGTCTCGCTATGTTAAAAGAGTTTAACATAGCGACACAGGTTTAAAAAAGCAATGGAGATCTCCGTTGCTTTTTTTAAAGCTGTCTCGCTATGTTAAACTCCTTTAGCATAGCGACACAGTGTGTAAAAAGCAACGGAGATCTTGCTTTCTCCGTTGCTTTTTTTTTAAACCTGTCTCGCTATGTTAAATGGGTTTAACATAGTGAGACAGCTTTAAAATAAGCAACGGAGATCTCCGATGCGTGGGTTATTGCTATATTATATCGTAGATTCCTTGATGACATAGCAATCTTTTGGACAGCAGGAATAGACAAGTTGAATGATTTTATGGTGTATATTAACAATACAACCAAATTTTTAAAATTTATACACAAAATTTCTGATTATAATTTAATTTACTTAGATATAGAAATTTATAAGAAAGACATGCATTTTGAAAGTAGAGTATACAGGAAACCTACATTCTGCAATTCCTTCTTACATTATGAAAGTGCACATCCAAAACACTGTAAGAAAAATATAGTCAAGGGACAATTTATAAGAGGCAGCAGAATGACTAGTTGTAATCAAGATTTTATTATTGAATGTGATTTATTACAAAGCATGTTTTTAGAAAGAGGGTACCCATTTGATTTTGTAAGTAATATAAGAAAAGACGTAGAGGAAAGGAGGTTAACTAAATTTCAACCCATTATAAATAACAATTGGAAAACCATTGAACCAAATAAAGAGATGAATGGTGAAAATTATGGACTTAATTTAATTTTGGAATATAATGGTATTAATAATTTTGTGAAAAAGGTATTTTTAAAGGAGTGGCGAACCTTTACAGCCATCACTGACTTAGATATTGTGAAGACCATACCACAGAAGATTACCTATAAAAATTCAATTAACATGAAAGGTATGTTGGAAAATAAGCAGGGAGGGCCACAAAATAAAGGAAGAAAAGGTACCTTTAAATGTGGCCGATGCAAACAATGCCCTTATATTCTTAATGTAGATAAATACTATTTGGAAAGTAGAAGAAGATGGGTTTATAGTACTGATTATCACAATTGTGATTCCAGAGGAATAATTTATTTAGCAGTGTGTAAAAAATGTGGTTCCTTTTATATTGGGAAAACTGAAAGAATGCTCAAGAGAAGGATATACAAGCATATATATGAAATTTCAGTCAATAAAGAAACTAATGCACTTTTTAAGCACTTTAAAAATTGCCCAGAAGCTGCTTTTGGATTCATGGTTTTGGAACAAATTAAAACCAATATTAGAGGTGGTCCTTGGGAGGACACGATAGAATTTAGGGAATTATGGTGGCAGGTATCCCTACAAGAAGACCACCCCCCTGGTTTAAATGAATTTATTTCCATTAAACCCTTATTAAAACTAAGGTCTGCCAAATTATAAAGATGAAACAGGCACTACCTAGATTCGCCATGAGATGGCAGTAATCAATTGAGAGACAATGGTATTAGATGCAGAATGAAATTCATTTTTATTTATTTATTTCTTATTATATATTTTTTTAATATATTAAATGAATTTTTTAAAATGGTAATAGGGTACTTATATATAATCTGTAATGAATTTTTTAGCGTAATTTATAATTTACTATTGATATATATACTGAATGGTTTTATAATAACAATTAATGAGAATTTGGTTTTAAGTGTTTTTAATTAATTTTATTTGATTAATTGATTATTTAATTAATGGAACTATATATAACGGGTCATTAATGGATTTGTCATTCATCTGATGAAGTCTTTAATACAAGACGAAAATGCTTGTGGATATTAATTGGCGTTCATGTTGCTGTGATATTGTGTGTCTTCGTGCTTTTGGACTTGTAATAAAACTGGTACGATTCCACCGGAATTTCCTATCTGCACTTTTTGTTCTTACTGGTTGTTTTTTGTGCAGAAGTTTGCAGTATTTCATTTCTTACATTTAATAACTTGCTGCAAGGAGACAAAAGCATGCAAATACAGGATTTTGCCTAACTACTAACAGGAAGTATGCTCATTCTTATACTGTTTTACAAGACATGGCCTTCTAAGGCTGATGCAATCAAACACAACTTTCAGTATTGTTCTACAGCAGATGTTACTCAGATATTCTGCTGACATGACTAGATTTGTGAGATAACATTTTGAGAAAAACAACCTGGCCTTGGTGGGCACTAATCCGTTTACAGTCTTCTATTGTACAGTGTTACATTTCAAGGTACTTTTCTAACTCAGATACAAGCAAATGCTGATTGCAGTTCATATTTTCAAGCAGGCTTTGTCCTAATTATCTATAGCTTCTACAGCTGTGTATTTTCTCACAGCACAAGTGGAACTTCTTGTCTAAGTTTCATAACATTTATACAAGTAGTATTGTTCTATTCATTATTTTCCTAACGCAAGCAGAAATCATCTGCTTCTCAGTAAATTTCCAAGGCACAAGCAAAAATTTTAGCTAACAATACAAGGTCAGAAAGCATCTGCAGTTTGTACAGATTTATGCAGTATGAAATAGAATAAATGTGTTAACCCTTTTCAAGCTCTAAATGCACTAAGCATATTACTAATACACACATTAATACATATTTTTTTCTGACATTTCCCCCCTGTTAATACTTTTATTCTACTTTCAAAATAAGCATAAACGGTTTGCTTTCTTCTCCTAACCTCATCCCACTCAGGATTTGCAGTTAAGAGTCATTCAGTTTAAACTTATGAAAGCATTTTCAGTCTTTTAACAGGTCTTCAAACTCAGTACTTTGATATAAGGTTTCAGAAACTGACATGTCTATAAAGTCTTTACTCAGTCTTTTCATGCAGGGGATGCCACAACAAACACATACTCGCAATAGGAGCATTCCTACACAAATGGCAATCAGGATGTTCATTAGGATGGTACCCCACCCCCCAAACCATTTCTGGAAAAAAAGTCCATCAGTGGGTTTGGGCCTGATTTGGTCATGGCCAACACTTGCTGAATTACCTCAAGATGATTGTCTATCTTGTGTTTCTGGTCAGGAATATACGAACAGCATTCTTCTTGGATTAAAGCGCAAGTACCACCTCTCGCTGCTAGGGTGAAGTCAAGAGCCATGCGGTTTTGAAGCACTACAGTTCTCATGGCATTCAGTTCATCAGTCATCAATTCGAGAGCGGAAAAAGTTGTGTTGCTCATTACTTCAAGAAGTTTTGACAGTTTTCTCAGCTCCCAGATCGATTCCACTGCACCATATGCTGGTAATATGCCTGCCCACGATATAACGCTATCACTCAAGTCCATGTGTGTCAGTCCCTTGCCTATAGAATGATGGTCATTCCAACGTGCATCGATTTGTTCTACTGGATTTACAGGTTTCTTGACGACCTCTTGGACATTTCGAATTTTTCCTCGAGGCAAAACTGCAGTGTGTCGTATGGCCGGAACCAGGTAACCCAAAAAACAACTGCCGGACCAATTCTCAGGTAAACATTTGTATGCCTTTTTGCCACACACAAAATAACAGTCCTCTACTTTAGTAGTAACCTTGCTATGAATATACACTCGCCCTGCATGAAACATTTTTCTATCAATTATAGACAGTTGCTTATAAAGAACAGAATTATGTTTTACTTCATCAATTGTTTTGTGCATCTATCCAAGAAATGAATCATAATTTGTATTACAATAAAAATTTACATTGTTACCTTTAGTGTAACATTTATAAGGAACAGTCACATTGCAATTGCTCCAACCCACCTGAACAGTATCATTTTTATAAAAACACACAGTTCCCTTTTGTGGAACAGACAAGTGCAATGCTATTTTATCTTGTGATGTAATGGTTGAGGTATCATAAATCAAGTTCTCCCAGGTCTCATTGACCCCTAGGGGGACTGTAGTCATTAATAACCCCCCCCCCCGTATGCTGTCGGCAAAGCTGTGCAAATCCAGCAATTCAAAACATTGAAAGTCTCAGCATACACATATTTAATTGCCTAGTAAGTGCTAATGTTTGGATGCCAGTCTATGAGTAACGCTTCACGTTTATTCAGTTCAGTCTGTGTGGCTGGGAAAAGGAAAGGCCACAACAAAAAGATTATTGTCACTAGTACAGTTAATAGGATGATTATGCAAAACTTCTGAGGAAAGGGTTGTTCTGCATTCCTGTTTCTTCTGGACTCTATCATTTTTACTCTTGGCATGTAACAAGATTTTTGCCCAGTTCAAAGTTTTTGACTAATTTGCAGTGCGTCAGGTGGATCCAGGAGGCGCGCTCCACTATCTTGACTGCAGTGGGTGTCGACAGAAGCACTTGATATGGACCTTCCCACTTTGGTGACTCCCAGTTCTTTTTCTTTACTGTCTTCACCCAAATCCAGGTACCAGGGGACACTGCCACTTCTGATGGTCTGGTTCATTCTTTATCTGAAACAGAATTTGACTGCAACAAATGTTTAGAATTTAACAGGTTTCTCATATACTCAGCTAGTGTACTGTCAGCTTCCTGGTCTGCGGGCATGAGAGATTTCCACTGAGGTATATAATAAGCCCTTCCAAATAATTTTTCAAAAGGAGTCAATCCTTTTGCATTCAGAACAGTTCTCATGCTCAACAGTGCCAGGGGCAGACAGTACACCCAATTCCTCTGTGTTTCTATTATTAACTTCCTTAGCTTATTCTTTAAAATCCCATTATGCCTCTCTACTAGCCCTGCAGATTGTGGGTGATACGCACAATGATTTTTTAAAGAAATACCAAAATGTTTACTTAACTGTTGTATGGTCTGGTTTATGAAGTGTGTGCCATTGTCACTGTAGATCCTTTCCGGAATGCCGAATCTAGGGATGATTTATTTAACAAGAACTTTGGCCACAGTTGCCGCATCTGGATTTTTAGTCGGAAAGGCTTCCACCATCTGGAAAACATATCTACAATGACAAGACAATACTTCTTATTTTCACATTTATTCAATTCTATAAAATCCATACAGACAGTATGAAATGGATACGGTGGTGTAGGGAAACTCCCTTGCTTGGGCTTTAACGCCCCTTGTGCATGATGTTTATTACAAACATGGCACATCGAGCAGAATTTTTTAGAGTAATTTAAGAATCCATATGTCGTGAACACTTGGTTCACCAGCTGTACCATCTCCCCTGTTGAGACATGGCACTGCCCATGGCTCAACAAAGCTGCATATCTAAACAAATTAGATGGCAATATCGGTTTCCCTTCTTTAGAGATGTACAGCCCCTTTTCGAGAATTGCTCCTCATTTTACCCATCTTTGTTTTTCAACTTGCGTAGTAAGTGTCTGCATTGTCTTTAACATTTCTAAGTCTAAAATCTCAGAGGGTTGTAATTCCTCGTTCAAAAGAAATACTTCTGAAGCTGCCTGCTTTGCAGCTGTATCAGCTCTCGCATTACCTTTTGAAATTATTTATTTATTTTATTTATTTATTTATTTTACATTTGTTAACCGGGCTAGTCTAGCTGGATACATATCCTTTTTCAGTAGAGGCCCGAGGAGAAAAGCTCCAACATAGTAGTTAATACAATTTAAAGATACAAGTAAACACAGTAAAAAAAATAATGTACATTTTCCAAAATACACGATGATTGAGAAATTTTTTACATAGTTGTTAAAATGACAGCAGAGCAATCAGAAGGTTATACATAGCTGAGGTATCTTATAAACAAATAGTAAATAGAGCATTTCAAGAAGAATAAATCATGTCCTGTTGTTTGGTATGAGCTGTGCATTTACAAATAGCTACTTTCTGAGGTAACTGAATAGATTCTAAAAGATCTAAAATAAACTGTGCATGATTGATTGGTTTGCCAGTAGATGTTATCATTCCTCGATTTTTCCACTGTTGCGCAAAAACATGTACAGTAGAAAAAGTGTACTGGCTGTCAGTAAAAATGTGCACACATTTACCCTTTGCTAAGGTACATGCCTGTGTCAAGGCAATCAATTCTGATGCCTGTGCAGATAAATTGTGTGGTAAAGATTTCGCTTCTATAATGTCAGTATCCGAAACTATAGCATATCCCACTAGGTTCTGTCCTGCAGGACCCCTTTCGCATGAGCCATCCATGTAGTATGTCACCTCGGCATCATCCAAGGGAACATCCATGAGATCTTTTCTAGGCAGTGTCTTTTGCTCAATCACCTGCAGGCAGCTGTGTGGTGTGCCATCTGCAGGGGTTGGGAGCAAGGTAAAAGGGTTCAAAGTCATACATCATTCAATTGTCATATGAGGTTGGCTCAACATTATAGTCATACAGGAAAGATGCCTAGCAGGGGAAAGATATGCTACCTTCTCTTGCAGTAAAATAATCGCAACTGCATGAGGCACTCTCAATGTGAGGGGATGGAACAAAACTACTGAGGCTGAAGCCTACACTGCCATTGCAGCTGCAACTACTGCTTGTACACAGTGAGATAAAGACTGTGCCACTGGGTCCAATTGTGATGAATAATAAGCGATAGGGTGTTGCTTGTCCCCATGCTGCTGTGTTAACACTGATGTCATATAACCTTGCTTACAATCTACAGTTTGGAAAAAAACGTTTATGATAGTTTGGTAAACCTTAAACTAATGAGGATGCTATTAACTGTTTCAGTTTGCAAAAAGCAGATTCTGCTTCTGGTGTCCATTGTAACAAATCCTGTGCTGCCATAGGCTTTTTATAAATCAGGTTAGTCAGTGGTGCAGATTCCAAGGCATAGTTTGGAATCCAGCTCCGACAAAAAATTAGTCGTACCCAGGAAGGACATCATTTCCTTCTTGGTAGTGGGTTTTGGTGCTTGCAAAATCGCTACTTTTCTGTCCTCATCTAATGTCCTACCCTCCTTGGATATTACATTTCCTAGGTATTTAACTTGTTTTTTTCCAAATCTGCAGTTTAGTTTTGTTTACTTTATGTCCTTCAGTGGCTAAAAATTGTAATAGTGCTGTGGTATCTTCTTTCCAATCTTGCTGGGTGGGGGCCGTCAGCAGGATATCATCAACATAAAGCAAAATCTGGCTACCTCTTGGTGGGGTAAATCCCGCCAAGTTGCTTGCCATTTCTTGTGAGAATATTGTTGGACTTTCACAATACCCCTGTGGTAGTCGCGTATATGTATACCTTTTCCCCTGAAATGTGAATGCAAACCAATACTGGCTGTCAGGGTGTATCGGTATCGAAAAGAACGCATTGCTGATATCTACCACAGAAAAATATTTCTGTTGAGGTTTTAAATCATTCAACAGGGTGTGTGGGTCTGGCACCGTAGGTGCCCTTGGTATTACTGTGTCATTTACAGCTGGTAAATCTTGGACCATACGCCACTCTCCATTCACTTTCTTAACAGGAAATAAGGGTGTGTTACATGGTGAATCAGGAGATTCCACCAGCACCCCTTCCTTAAGTAAAGCTGCTATAATAGCTTTGATTCCCACCTCTGCATCTTTTCTTAAGGGATACTGTATTTTTTGTGGTCTAAATGCTGACTTTGGCGTAATAGTAACTGGTCCTGCTGTACAAATAAGTCCTACATCTGATTTTCCTGTTGACCAGAAAGTTTCTGGTATATGCTGTAAGGAATTCTCTTCCTCCTTCAGTAGGACTGCTAATCAGCTGTCCTTGCTAGACTGCAATTGTACAGCTGGGTGGGTCTGAGTTATCCAATTCAACTTCTGCATTTGTATTCCCTGTTCTGACAGTTCTAACTCTGTCTGTTTTTCCCATCTCGTGACTTTTTCTCCCATGTCTACCCAATTTACATTTTTGTCCTTAGTTAAGCTAACGTGGTAGTCGATTAGATTTATAAAGTGCAAAGAACTCCTGGGGCAATGAACAGCTGACTACACTGTTCCCTTCTGTGTCCCAGTACAGATTACGTAATATCAATCTGTTTGCACGATTTCTAAACAATTCTTGCTCATATTCCTAATCAGGTCCTGGTGTGTTACAATAATACAGAGTACAGTGCAACAAATGTTGTTTATCAATGTCAAGGGAGGGGAACTTGCTGATGGCTACATTCATCAACTCTTCGGTCACTGCCCCTGGACCAGTCGTAACCAAGTCCTGGCTGTACCAATAAAACATTTTACCCTCCGTTTGCACTGCAAAGGTATCAATTTGTCACTGTGCTTCCATTCCCTGCATAGTTGGAACTACTGCTATACCAAATAGCTGCATAAGGTCTCTGCCCAAGAGGTTTACTGGGCATTTTGCAGAAACAACAATTTTGCTTTTCTGGGTCAATCCTTAAACAGGATCAGTTATTGCAATATTATGGGAGAGGGGCTCCCGATACAGCTGTCCATTAGCTGCTTTCACTAATATGTAATCAGGTGACTCAGTTCTCTGGCAGTTTGGAGGGATGTATCAGGGTTCGTGATGCCCCTGAGTCACACAAGAATCTAACTTCCCTCCCTTCTACCAGGAGTGTAACTTCTGGTTTCGTGTCTGCTAAATAGAGCTCTAAGCTCAATAAAGCCAAATCCAATATTTAATTTTCTTCACTATCCGTGTCTTCCTGCACTTCCTCTATCACATTCTCATTTGTCCTTTCTCTGCTATCCCCTTCTAGTGATTCCTGACTATCATATAGTCAGTCCTCACCCTCCTTGTCTTCCGTGGTTGCCTTCTTGTTTTTCTTGCAATCCCTTGCTAAGTGTCCCTTTTTACCGCATTTAAAGCATTCACCCATTTTCTTTTGCCCTTCAAAGTCCTCTGAACGCTGATCAGATTGTTTGTTTCCCTGGGCATTTCTCTTGCCCTTTTTCCTGGACTGTACTACATAAACTTCTGCTCCATCTTCTACAGAAAATACTTGAGCTTTCTTTTTCTTTTTGCTATTAAAATGCCTTTCTACCATGTGCTTTGTGATAAAGCTGCTTATGGGTGCAATACTGCCTTTCAAAAATGCATTCTTTAACTGCTGCTCATATGGGGAATTGTGTGTCTGATCTTCAGGAACCTGCATTCTACAGTGGTTATTAAAACATTCTAACAGTCTGGCATAATATCTGTCAACAGTCTCGCCTTCTTCTTGGATGCATTGATTAATGCAAGTCCAGTCTGCCCTAGGCTTCCATTTCTCAGAGATTCGGTCTGTAAGACCTTTCATTCTGTTGTCTAATTCTGCACTGCTATGTGGGAGGGGCCTGAGCGCAGCATCACGGGGATTCCACTCGCCACTAATCATGTGCCAATCTGGTCCCATAATTTGTCTGACTACTTTTTCTACCTCTTCTCCGTTTAAATTATAACTTAGCCTCATTCCTTGCAAATCTTCTAAAAACTTTCTAAAATTAACTTTTGGATGGGGAATTCCCTCAGTGGCTTTCCGGCTGTCTTCCGGAGTCCAGGGTCTATACACTAGGATAGTTGGGTCCTGACCTTCTTGTCCTGCCTGAGGATTAGGCACTTCTATAAGTGGGCATATTTCTTCTTCACTCATAGATTGTGAATTTCTACCCATTTGATATAACTCAATGTCCCTTTTTGAGTTACCTGCCTGTGTTCGAGACCTGGTCTCGACGGGATCTCTAATAAACGGTTTTGCTTTTGTAGTGTCTCAACTTACGTAACAGCAGGATATTGCGGGGGTGGACTAACTTGTTCACTTGCCTCATATTCTGGTAAGGGAGGCGGAGGGGCCGATGCTATTACTAATTTATTATCCTCCTTATCTAAAAACATTGCTTTTGAATTATTATTCTTTTGTTCCCTTCAGTTTACTTCCTCAATCCACCTGTGTGCCTGAGGAATTCCTAATTGACGTTGCTTTTTTACCCGACCTTTGGAATCGGTTTTAAGCTGTTTGACAAGTTTGACAAGCGAGGATTTTTCTAATTTACCATCAAATTCATACTTATTAACCCATTTTGAGTTATATTTGACATTATCAGCACGCTGTGACTGCATGTATTTCGCGTCCTCGGTTAACGGCGGATTTTGGGGTCTTTTTGTGCAATTATTACCCATTCTGTTCTACCCTTTTAATCGTTACGTAACTCCTTATTTTTTAATGTGGTACCACGGATTTTGTTATAGGTTCTTCAGAATGATTGCCTACCTGCTCTGTTTCCCTGATCTATGACAAGACAGCAATCTTTTTTGTCCCTGACTTATAATAATAATAGTCCTGACAAAAACAATGCAAATCTAGTCCCTGATCTAAAACAGAAAAAAAGGTAGATTCACCTTACCTGAGCCTTCGTGATTGATCACCTGGTTCGAGTAAACCCGTCCTTCAGTCACAGATCAGAAAGTGGCTGGCCTCTTTTGTATGACAGTTCAGTCGGAGGGCTTTTCAAATAAGAAGAACCGATGTGGTTTCTTCCCCATACAGTTTCAAGCCACCTGGCCTGTCTGATCCGAGGCAAAGTGAGGGTTTCTGGTCCAAAGGACCAATCTGTCAAAGGAAAAAACTTCAAAGACCAATACGCGTAAGGTTCAGTTAAGGCACATTTAATAACTTGCTGCAAGGAGACAAAAACATGCAAATACAGGATTTTGCCTAACTACTAACAGGAAGTATGCTCATTCTTATACTGTTTTACAAGACATTGCCTTCTAAGGCTGACGTAATCAAGCACAACTTTCAGTATTGTTCTACAGCAGATGTTACTCAGATTTTCTGCTGACATGACTAGATTTGTGGGAAACTTTTTGAGAAAAACAACCTGGCCTTGGTGGGCACTAATCCGTTTACAGTATTCTATTGTACAGTGTTACATTTCAAGGTACTTTTCTAACTCAGATACAAACAAATGCTGATTGCAGTTCATATTTTCAAGCAGGCTTTGTCCTAATTATCTATAGCTTCTACAGCTGTGTATTTTCTCACATCACAAGCGGAACTTCTTGTCTAAGTTTCATAACATTTATACAAGTAGTATTGTTCTATTCATTATTTTCCTAACACAAGTAGAAATCATCTGCTTCTCAGTAAATTTCCAAGGCATAAGCAAAGATTTTAGCTAACAATACAAGGTCAGAAAGCATCTGCAGTTTGTACAGATGTATGCAGTATGAAATAGAATAAATGTGTTAACCCTTTTCAAGCTCTAAATGCACTAAGCATATTACTAATACACACATTAATACATATTTTTCTGACAGTGATGTTAACTACATGGTGGAACTGCTAGGCAGATGGCAGGGGCACAAATTGTACCATGTTAACATGATGAAACCTTACCATGATAGGAAGGCCCTTGTGCTGAGCATTTGCAGTGGATTGCAGGAGGAGTCTGAGGGAGCTCTGGGGACTGATCTCCTCAGTGAGGCTCAGGCTGACACCTCAGTGGAAGGGGTGACAATATCCCAGCAGCTATCTCCTACCTAGGTTCGAGCAATCCGAGCAGTGTTGCAGAAATTTGGGGACATGTTCACTGGGAAACCAGGTGCACCCACCTGGTGCAGCATGAGGTGGATACAGGACTCCAAAGACCTAATAGGCAGGCCCCTTATAGGCTGCCTGAGGGAGTCAGACAGACCCTGAGGGAGGAGGTACAGGAAATGTTGGAACTAGGGGTGATTCAAGAGTCCAGCAGTCCCTGGGCCTCCCCAGTGGTGCTGGTGCCAAAGAAGGATGGCAGCACCAGGTTCTGTGTGGACTACAGGAAATTATAGTCACACAGAGTCAGATGCTTACCCCATTCCAAGGATAGATGAGGCCCTAGAGCAGCTGGATAGGGCTAAGTATCTTAGAACCATTGATCTTACCAAGGGTTACTGGCAGGTGCCCTTGACTCTCAGTGCTAGAAAGAAGTCAGCCTTTGTGACTCCTTTTGGCTTGTATGAGTTCACAAAGATGCGCTTCGGGATGAAGAATGCCCCAGTGACTTTCCAGAGGCTGGTAGATCATATCCTAGCAGGAGCAGGAGGGTTTGCCCTTGCTTACCTAAATGATTTTGCCATCTACAGCCATTCCTGGCCAGAGCACCTTCAACATGTTAGGGAGGTGCTGGTCAGACTACAGAGGACAGGGTTGACCATTAAGCTGAGCAAATGTCAGGTGGGTATGGTGGAGGTATCCTACCTAGGACATAGAGTGGAGAGTGGTAAGATAAGGCCAGAACCTGCCAAAGTGGAAGCCATTCAGGCATGGCCTGCACCTCTTGCTAAAAAGCAGGTGAGGGCATTTTTAGGGACAGCAGGGTACTATAGAAAGTTCATCCCCATAGTACCATAGCTGCTCCCCTCACAGACCTGACAAGAAAGAACAGACCAGATAAGGTAGTGTGGACCCCAGCATGTGAGCAGGCATTTTGGAAGCTTAAAGAAACTTTAGGAGGACCCCCTGTGTTAGCCAGTCCAGATTACAGCAAAAAATTTGTTGTGCAGGTAGATGCTTCGAACCATGGGGTGGGGGCTGTACTTAGCCCGATTTCCTCAGAGGGAGAAGAGCACCCAGTGGTTTATCTCAGTTGTAGGCTCCAACCCAGGGAGGAATGCTATGCAGCTGTAGAAAAGGAATGTCTAGCCATAGTATGGGCACTGCAGAAACGCCAGCCTTATCTGTATGGAAGGAAATTCACTGTTATGACTGATCACAACCCCCTAACATGGCTAAACAGAGCCAGTCAGCAAAATGCTAAGTTGCTAAGATGGAGCCTGGGGTTGCAAGCATATGATATGTCAGTGCAGCACCGTAGTGGGAGTAGCAATGCCAATGCAGATGGGCTCTCAAGACAGGGAATGGGGTAAGTACACATAGATAGACCTAACTCTCAAGCAACGTTTCTCAAGGGTCACTTGAAAAACTAGCTTGAGTTCTCGGGGGGGGGGGATGTGAAGGCTGCCAGCCTAGCCAGATAGAATTGTGCAGATAATTCTATCATTTGTAAATATGAATGTTGAACTAGAGACTTGTTTTCCTAATTGAAAGAAAATAATGTGAATCACAGGCTTGTCTTAAATTAAAAAAATGCTGTTACAAAAATGTAGTAACAGTGCTCTCTACTGACCCAGTAAAAGCATGTTGTGACCCTTTGATCTAAAGTTGGCTCCAGTCCGTCTAGATGAAGACATTCTTTCTATTGTTTTAACCAAGAGATAAATTGCTAGATTTAAACATGCAATGTATTTTTATTGCTCTGTTTCCTGACCAGCTGCAAGATAACAAAAGGGAGATGTTAAGAATGTAAATGCAGTTAATGTGTAGTCTGGGAACTCCAGGAACATGTAAAAGAATGATGTAATGTTTATCAAGAACTGCAATTTCAATTTAAACAGAGAGAACCAGAGATTATTAAGCATTTTTGTCTTGATAATCCAACTCACAGCACTCTGCCTATTGTCTTATTTAAGTTATCTTGGACTTGTGTTTTTTTTAGGGATAGCTAGAAACTAGAAAGATTAGACTAAGTGTTTTTCTGTGATGTCAGAACTGTACTACTGAATTATTTTAAATATTGCTGTGTGATCTCTGAACTCTTTCCACTAGCACTGCGTAGTAGAAAGTATTGTCTTGTGGTTTTAATTATTTATTATTAAATGTTTTAAAACCTTTTAACTGTGGCTGTTTTGTGTAGAGATAAGTTAAGCTCTAAGAGTACATTGCATGTATATAAGGATCCTGTACCAAGTCACTCTAATAAGCCTTGAGACTATTTAGTCATACTACCAATTGGATAATAATATTGTACAGTAATAATTGGACACCCTTTTAAGGGCCTTTGGGTAGCTGATAATATTAGCTGGGTGGTGGCAGGATTACTACGATATAGTCTGGGTAGAAGAGGCACAGCTGGAGAACCTGTGCCAGCCTTTCGCAGGAATGTCAGAGTGGTTGTATAAACTTATCTCAATGTGTGTGTATGTCAGCTGTTTGGGCAGGGAAATGAAGCACTGGTTGGACAGAGAGGGTGCTGGAGATTTTAGCTTGCCCAGCTGGCTGAGATCTGGACCCTATAGCTGTGCCAGTGGGGAATATTATTGGGGACCTGGGGAGTAAGGGAGTGACCAGCCCCGGACTGACTGTGATCTCTGTGTACTCTTAAGGGAAATTGCACTTTACTGTGTGTATTTGTTATCCTTTCCTCTCATATGAGATGCCCTCTCTGGTGTTAGTGGTGAGGATTGAGCCTCCTTAATTGCTGGGCCAGGGCATAGGTGTCACACACGTCTTTATTAGTCAGAGACAAGTGATCCTCAGTAACAAAAAAAATCATAACTATTTTACAATGTTAAACATATCAGCTTTACACTGTACTAATCAGAAAAATACATGACATTAATTTATTTAAGCTGCAACAAAAATAATTCCGCTCTGACTTCTAGCTCTGCACTTGCTGCTCTCCTGGCTAAAATTTTAGCTCCTTCTCCTCTAATACCTTTATACATACTATCTCTCCTTTTCCTTGTTTTTATTTATTTTACTCTTATTTCCTTTATTCTTAATCTTGTTTTTACTCATTATTTCTCCTGCCTCCCATATCTACTCCACTTATCACCTCTAACAAATACTTTTTTCTCATTCTGCTCTCTCTATTCTTTCTTATCTAATGTTTGAATTTTCCACTCTGACATTAGCTTTGATGCCATCATGTTTAATTGCTTCATGATATTGGATTTATCTTGTTTTAATGATGGTATATATGTATTATTCTACGTGTCATATGTGTATTAATGTTTGTATTACTTTGTGTATTACAGTATATTGTAATATGATGTTAATTTACATCTATGCATACATATTTTCTGTTCTTTTATTTGTGGGGCTTTTCTTACCAGGCCTCCACTGAAAATGGATAAAATTATCCAGTTGGACTTTCCTAGTAAACAAATGGCAATAAGTAAATAAACATCCATACACAAGAAATGATCCCATGATGTGATAAATGGTTGGCTCACCTGCTCAATAAATTGATGGAAAGCTTTTTCAAGGTGGATTTAAATAAATCTAAGCACATGTGAGGTTAACCACATTAAAATGGGAAAGAACTTGGATTATAATGGTGAGCTTTTAGGGATTTCAGGTTCTTTCTTCCCTGTCACATTTGTAATTGTTGAAAATTCACAACAACATGGAAAGATTGCTGTTAGTATGTAAACTAAGTGAAATATGTAGCTGAGATATATATATGCAAGTCAAAGAGAAATGTTGGCATTATTTGACCTAGAACTTCAGTTAAAATATACTTGTCACAATATCTAGGTAACCACAAATTATGTATTTCTGTGTCTCCTATAATCATGCTTAACACTAAGCCCCTCAATAACATGTAGCTTACTCAATTAGGAAAATATGACTGTAAATATGAAAATGTGAATAGTTAAGTGACAAACTGGTTAACAGCTCCACTCCAGTGTACCCTAGATTAACAATCTTAGTGTAATTTTATTTCTGACTCATTATTCTTTCACGTTATTAATTGCAAGTCAT
>NC_056739.1:480178637-480218637 GCF_019279795.1 Protopterus annectens
AACTCTCCTTCCTCCTGATATAGGATATGCAGCCATACTCCCCTCTAACTATGTATATTACCTTCAAGGTCGCAGTACAGCTCAGTAAAATAATGTTCCAAGGTATCATAATCTCAGACATAATATATATATTCCCCACATTTGCAACAGCAGTCATGTAATTCTGAGGGTTGCAGTAGCGTTCAGGACAACACTGAGGATGCACCCCAAATCTTCATTTTAAATCTATTTATAGGGTCCCTTAGAAAGATTAATATAAAGTCTTGTTGCCTAATACAGTAGTCAGTTAAAAGGGATTATTTAACCAAATCCATACTGTTTTAACCAACTAAGTTACTTGACTCCTCCTATACGAAATACATTAAAGGTCTATGCGGCAGAAGTTCTAGCAGCTAGGAATTATCATTAGCATTGATTTGGTGTCATGTTCCTAGATTACCTAATGGTCTAGAAAGTACCTCACCCTTGATACTCTGAGAGTGAATGACCTGCTAGTATATGGAAAAAACTCTGAATATCATGGTATTGGGGGAAAATAAACTGAACTAAAACAAAAGCATGACGATCACTTGTCATCTCAGGCACAAAATAATAAAGCACCCAGGAGAGTACTGCACTGACATAGGCAAGATGAACAGAAAAAGCTACACCAGAGATTCCATATGCAAGAACTGTGAGGAAGCATTTCCACACAAAAATAATGTTCATTGTGGTTAAAAACAAACTCAGAATATCATCTGAGACTGTCTCAGTGTCTGTACAAAAAGAGTGGTTCAAATACTTTATGAGAAAAACAGATGCTTAAGAACTTTGTAAATCTTGTCTGGTCACTAGATTGTCTAATTAAGAGGGGTAGAGAATTGCACAACCTACCAGTCCTACATGGAAGGCTGTTCCTTTTCAGTAACATACTGAAAACTGGTAGTGACAGTAGGATATTGTTATTTCTAGTTTCATAACTAAGAATTAATCAACACACCTGGCACTGAATAGTTACACTGAAAGGAGAACCAAAACCAAAATGTTTACAAATATATTCAAAAAGAAAGTGAAGGTTTTACACCAAAATAAATCATGAATATTGACAATTCAGATGACCAAAAGTGTGGGATGCTAAGCACAGTTGATATGATCAAACCTAAAACATGAAACAACATTCATCCAAAATAGTGTAGCAGTAAATGTGGCTTTTGTGAATGAAAATTTTTTTTCAAGTTTAGACCTGTACGAAGTTCTAAAAGTTTGTATTAACAAAATATTATTATATAATAGTAGTAGATAATATTTGTCATGTAAAGGGGCTTTCCAGACAGGCATATCCACAATCTCCTGGACAACAAAATTTAAAATTCATGCAGCTGAAGAACTGAACTCATCAAAAATACTGGAGGCCTTAACAAACAGTTCAAAGCATTAATCAGTATGTGATAAACTACAAGGAGGCTCTACAAGTATTTTAAATGACATTTAAGGGGGGGGGGTTCCAGTTAGGACTGAACAGATACAGAAGAATGAAACTTGTAATCAAACCACAGAGAAGACTGCCAAAAGTTTGAAATCATAGATAATCAACAAATTCAGAAAGGCTTTGGGTAAGTGTGAGTATGAGACTGGTAAACACAGCCATGTGCCAATAAAAAGACATTTGACAGCCTCTGTAGATAACATAGACGTAAACAAAAATAAGGGAAAGTTTATTATACTATTTCAAATTGAGCTCCACCACTAGAAAAGGAACACTGCATTGTTTACTATACTTTCATTAGTAGGAAGATAAAACGAAAAAAAAATAGTTTGGTCTGAGCTCAGGTACAGCAACTTTAACAATGACTTATTTGTGTCTGGCAAAACACAAGCAGAATATGATTATAATTGAAGACTGGTGTTTATGAGGCTTAAGAAAAAAATTAATCCTCAGTAAGGAAAACGTCCAGCTTAGCAAAGGCATCTTAGAATTTTATATTTTCACACAAAGAAATTTTATTTCATTTAAAGATAATAGAAACTGTCAAAATTGCACCATCCCCTTAAACCCCACTACCATTAAAATACCACTGGACAAGGCAAGTGATAGTGGCTGATTCATACAGAGTTTGTCCCCATTATAGAGCCACTTAGAACTAGATCCAAGGAGCGTGCACTTCATTTATGCTATAGACTTGACAAAACCCAGAAAAAGTTAAATGCCTGTCTAGAGCCTAAATTATTTTATTCCAAGCAAAGCAACTTAACTTGTAACTGATACCAACACATATATTAGATAACACTGACTCAACAGCTCCATGGTAGTTAACAAGTTTTTAACATTTGCAAACAGTGCCTTGACAGATACAGGGCGTCACTCCCATATTTTTCAAGTAACACTTACAGCAGTATAGAATTGTGAGCAAGTTCATGCATACCTATATGGCTACAGGTTCACCCTCGGCATTGATCATAAATGACTGAAAATCAGTCACCAAAACTGAAGATAAAAAGTGCCTCTGGTAATAAAGAAACTGAGTTTAAGTCTAAGCATTTTTTCTGTTGTTTATCAAAAAAGGAAAGGAAAATCTGTCTTATGCCCAATATATTACCAATACTGAACAAGTAAATACAAGAACATAAGAACAATACTAGATAAGTAATCACTCATTGCATAAGATGCCTACCTATGTAGGTCTTTAAGCACTCACACTTGAAATTTCATGCCACATTTCCAAGCACAATAAAAAGTGCTTACCTCCCAAACTGTGCAGGACTGTGTATACTAATCCTGGTGTAAATTCAAGACTAGCCTTAAAGGTAGCTAAAGTAGTAATTTGATCAGTAGTGGTAGCTTACTCCATAGGATGGGAATATGTTGAGATAGGAAGTGAGTCTAGTTTATTTTTTTATATTAATTTAGGTCCCTAATGTGGCTTCCTGAAGAAATAGAAGGTAAAACAGGATTTTCTTTCATGGCTCAGAAAGTGAGCCATGGGTCACTTTGGGGCAGCCGGTAGGTTACTGAATACAATGAGAGTTGTACTAATCTATCAGTATTGGTGAAGGATGTAAGACCTTTATTGATTGATTGATTGATTGATTGATTGATTTATTTTACTTCTGTTATAAATCTTTGAGACCTTTCCAGTTGAGAAATATACTTGGATTTGTAAATAACAAAGGGATATAGTATTCAATGATGTGTTTGATAAGCGAAACGTACAATGGTAGGATGACTTCTTTGGATCTTGAAGATGCTGCCTTGGAAATTAACTTAAACCAGACAGAAGGACTTTCTGATTGTGATGGAAACATGATGATTAAATGAGTTAGAGAGTTCCCCACATAATTACTCAGGTTTCTTATTACCCTTTCTATCTGAAGATGCATACCATTTATAACTTATGGAGAGGGAGCAGCTTTTTTGCTTAATTGTACTATGTTGCACTTTTTTTGCACTCGAAATAAGGTTGTTTCTTTTGCAACAAGAATGTGCATATTCTTGTCTTTGTAGGAGGTACATGATATTTGTCAATGAGTAAATAACATTGACCAGATTACTGATATTAACAAACTTGGACAGCCAGAAGTCTGGGATATTGGCTTGGATGTTTATAAAATAAAGGCCAAAGAAGAGAGGACCCAGCATTGATCCCTATGGTATCCCTCTAGTTAAAGATTTATATTCAGAGGGGAACCAGCAGCTTTAACAACTTTAAATCTGTTGGACAGCCAATTTGCAGTCCAGCCAGCAGTGTAAGGTTTACTATATTTCACTAGTTTTTCAGTAATATTAGCATGGGGGATAGTGTCAAAAGCTTTGATCAAGTCAGGGTAAGCAGAGTGACCACTGTCCCCAACCTGTGAGACCTTTTCAAAAAACCTACTAAGTTCATGAGATGGGATCTGCCCGTCATAAAACCAAAGTGATAGGAGTATACATCTGTATGAACAAGTTCTGTTTTGACACTTTCCATGGCTTTACATGTAATGCTGTTGAGGATGATGGGCCATGTCTCTCAGCCTCTTAATGCAAGAAATCTGGGCAAGGCCTAAGATAATGGGAAGACAACGGCCCAAAAATAGGGACAGATTTTAAATATTGCTCTTATAAACTAAGAACATTGTTAGAATAATAAGTTTTGTATTAGTGTGTATTTTCTAAAGAATATAAAGTATGAAACTTAAATATGTCTTTATTTAGTGACTTTAGTCTTCAGTGATGCCCCAGAAAGCCAAACATTTTATGAGGATCAGACTGAAAATATGAGTCAAAACTCTGGCCATTCCACAAAAAATCTGTTCAATGCTGAACAGTTCACTTAAAGTTTGGGTCTAATGGTGAAGAGTTTACTTAAACTTTTCAGTTTTGGATAATGCATACTTTGCATTGATGAAAATGCAACTTGATATATTGTCTGGTTGATTCCATGGAAGTATTCTTTTTAGCATTTAACAGAGATTCTAAGACTTGCTCCAAGTGACTTCAAGGGAAACTAAATTTTCAGAGATAGCAAGGGTAATAATGTAGGTAGGTGGAATAAAGCTAGCACTAAATTTGCCTACTAATATGTTGGTTATATCTTTGGTTTCAGAATTATTTTGAATGTGTTCAGTGCATTGTTGGATATTGTTTCTTAATTTCCTGACATAACTGAAGAATAATTTGTAGTTTCCTTTGGCATCTGTACTGACCATAAGCTCATATTCTAATTTATGCTCATTTTCTAATAATGAGCATAAGTTCCTTCTTGGCATGTTTCAGTGTGGTCTTGAGGAGGAGATGAGGAGTCCTTAGAGCTTTTCATTATTTTTTCTGTTTTTTTATACAGTTTATTAACATGGGAGTTATCCCAGAGAGGTTTATTCCTGAATTTGCCATTATACTTAGGACAAATGGTTACTGACTTTGCTTTACAGTTACCTGGGTACTGGTAGACATCTGAGTTGTTGAATGTGGCAGTCCTCTCTGCTGGGTCCATTTGTGGTGGGCTTGTTGGGAATTTTGTATAGGTGTTATACAAGCTGAAACAGGGTTACCCTGGAAAGTCCTTAATGATGGTGTCATCTGATGTGTGATACCATTAGGCCCAAGACAGAAGATGATTGATTTGTGATCATAATTAACAAGGGATGGTGGGTGATTGTGTAGGCAGGGACTAGACTGATAAAGGACCAGGTGAAGGATATTAAAGCCTCTAGTGGGTAGTTTTACACTTTTCTCCACAGCATTGGTATTAACACAAGTTTAAAAGATGCAGAACATTCATTTTTCAACTCGTAAGTGCATCAATCAATGCTTGGGTAATTGAAGTCCCCTAGAATGAAAGCATATATTTCAATATTTAACCCTTCAGTGGTGTTAGGATCATTATCTTCTCTCCCTTTGTTTCCCAGTACTTCTCTGAAAATTAATTGTGAGCATATCTGAGTCCATGAGAAGTAGTCTGGGATTCAGGAATTACCAGTACCCTCAGTTTTGTCACTGAACTCTAGTTTCAAAGTCATTTAGCTGGATCTATTATGCTTATGCTCATAAGTGCTGTAATCTGGACTGAATTCCAGCCTAGTACTTTTATATCCAAGTTCCAGTTTTTCATAATGTATTGTGTTAGTTCTATTTCTACTTTAGTTATTTTGACTTTAATGGTTATCATATTAGAGAATATGTCTGAGAAAATTTATCATAAGTCATCTTTTTTTTCGCCAAAGCTCATCAATGTAGACAGACTAACGACAAGACGCATTATAGTATGCACAACAGCAATATCTGAATTGTTTGCCATTTGGGTGGAAAATTGACTAAATACAATATATTGTTTAACAAACACAAAACCCAAATTACAAAACAAACATTCCTAGAACTGTGAAACAAAGCTAGGAAACTTGTAAAACAAGACAAAATCAACTACTATCATAATATTCAGAAAATAAAACACCACAATAACCCTCAAGAGTTTGGGCTGCAGTTAAAAATATACTACTACCAGGTAAAGTAGCTACCCCCCACTCCAACCTCAAACAGCAACTCTGATAATATAGCAACTCAATTTAATAAATATTTTACAGAAACTATCCTAGCCCTTGCTTCTTCTTCTTCTTTCGGCTTTTCCCGGTTAGGGGTCGCCACAGTGGAACTCCGGTCCACTAATGATTGGCAGTTGATTTTTACGGTGCCAAGGTGCCAGCCCGACACCCAACATTCAACGAAGGTACACCTATTCACGCATGTCTTTCGAACGCCACTCCACTGCGGGGAGGACATGCAGACTCCACACAGATGGCGCTCCAGCTGAGAATCAACCTTATCCTATCCCTTGCTAATACAATATTTCCAACAACCTTGCCCCTGTAGCACCCCATCTCAGCAACTCCTTGTAACATAGCCCCAACCAATTTACCTTATAACCAGTTTCTGTAGATACCATAAAAAAATACTTTGTAAACTAAAACCAACTACCCTAGCTGCAGTTAACCTCCCAGCTGAATATCTGCAGATTGCTGCAAAAGAAATAGCATATCCAGTAGCAATACTCATTAAAAGATCAATATCTGACAGCATACAACCTGTTATCTGGAAGATCTCACACATTATACCTTTACACAAAGGGGGCAGTTCCACCGAACTTAGTATCGTCCAATTGCATTCTATCACCCTTATTTAAAATCCTAGACAGGGTCGTCCATACTCAACTCATGGACTACTTTCACACCAACAAACTACTATTTAACACACAAGATGGTTTCCGCCCCTATGACAGTACCACTACATGTCTACTTCCTTTACTAACACAGTTAACCACTATAGAAAACAACACAAAAAGAAAAATCTAGCAAAGCTGGACTTTCCACTGTGTGGTTTCTTGAACTTCTTGCATTACAGGCAACACGGATATATGCAAATTAGTCTTTAAGCTGCATATATCCCATGTCGCCTCTAATACAAGAGTTTTAAGGAATCACACAGTGGAAAGTCTAGCTTTGCCAGATTTTTAGTTTTTTTTTGTGTGTGTGTTTTTTAACCAATTGTTTTTTCTGTGTGACCTTTTTACTCATTGTTTTAGTTCACTATAGAAATCAAGGACAATTTGCACCTGCCATATTTTTGGACTTTGATATGGTAAATCACAACAAACTGATCGAGGTCCTCTCCCAACTAAACCTTGCTAGCTCCTCTATTATCTGGTTACAAAACTACCTATCAGGACGTCAGCAAACCATACTATGGTGACACCACCTCTCCTACCAGTTGCCTTAGGGTGGTCTCACAAGGCTCCACCCTTGGACCTCTACTTTTCTCCCTCTTCACCAATCAACTTCACATCTCCACCCTTCATGCCTCTGTTATACAATATGCAGATGACTATAGGCTAATATGCGCAGCCTCCTACATACAAGACCTCCACACCATAACCTAAGATTCATTTTTATCAGTAGAAACATGGCTCACCAACTCCCAACTCATTCTAAACCTCAATAAAACAAAGCTACTTCTCTTTTACCCCTCAAGAACTCCCTCTTCTCACCTAACTTTTAACATAGAGTCCAAAAACAAAATCATTATTACCCCAGTAACACATATTAAACTATTAGGTGTCGAAACTGACAATAATCTGAAATTTTATATTCATATTGCAACAAACTATTAAAAAGGTTCACAAGAAACTAGGCCTTCTTTTCAGAAACAAGCAATTACTAACTAGATCCACAAAAGCTACTGTGAAGCCCATGCACTGGCCCAGTAATCAAGGAGCCTCAATCCTCACCACTAACACCAGTGAGGGGCATGCACATTGGGAAGGATAACAAGTACACACACACAATAAAGTTAAATTTCCCTTAAGAGCACACAGAGATCACAGTCAGTCTGGGGCTGGTTTCTCCCTTTCTCTCCAGATCCCCAATAAGACTCCCTGCTGGCACAGCTATAGGGTCCAGATCTCAGCCTAGTGGTCAAGCTAAAACCTCCAGCACCCTCTCTGTCCAACCTGTGCTTCGTGTCCCTGCCCAAGTAGCTGACACACACACACTTTAAGATTGATTTATATACAAACACACAGACACTCCTGGGGAAGGCTGGCACAGGTTTTCCAGCTGTGCCCCCTTTTGGCCCAGACTATAAGGTAGTAATTACTGCCACCAACCACTAATATCAGCTACTAATAAGGCCCTTACCAAAGGGTGTCCACTTTTACTGTGCAATACTATTATCCCAGATAGTAAGCATGACCAAAACCTTTTAAGGCTATTGGAGTGGCTTAGTAAAGTATCACTAAATACATGCAAGTACTCTAGAGCTTAAATTATCTCTACACAAAGCAGCCACAGTTGAAAGGTTTAAAAATATTTGATAATAAATAATAAAAACACAAGACAAATCTGCTCAATTCAACACAGTGCTAGTCAAGAATTCAAAAATCACAGGAAAATGCTTTAAAACAATATTGTTGGATAGTCTGACATAAATATAGAAAACAGATAGACTAAATCTGACCAAATTCCTATCTAACTCCAAGAGCAATACTGTTCTAAATTCTACTTACATAAAGAACAAAGGTAGAATGCTGGTGATGTTGTCAGTTCTGAAGACAAATGCAAAATTCCCTGTCTTTCTCTCTGAGATCTCCCAAATTGATAATACATCACTGCTGACTCATTTTAGATGACATCATTATTGACACTTCTTTGGCTCCCAGGCTACCAGAAACTTTAAATTTACATTTCTTAGTAAACTTGCACCTGGTCATGAAGCCACAGCAATAAAAGACATTATACATGTAAAATCTAGCAATTAACTCTTGTCTTAAGACAATAGAAATAATTCCTTCATTCTGACATCCTGTCTCTGAGCCCTGAGATCAAACAGCCATAAAATGCTTTACTTTATCAGCTTTCTTCCAGCAGGGTGCACTGTGGTTACATGTTTGAAGTTCAGAGCATATAACACAGTTTTTCTTACATTTAGTTTTCTTACATTTGTAAAACAGCCTGTGGATTATATTAATATTTACAATGACATAGAATTATCTACAAAATTATATCTAGCTGGGCTGGCAGCCTTTCAGTTTTTCACATTTCTACCCCCCCCCCCCTGAGAACTCAAGCTATGTTTTCAAGTGTCCCTTGAGAAACGTTGCTTGAGAGGGTTAGGTCTATCTGAGGATACCTTACCCCATTCCCTGTCTTGAGAGCCCATCTGTGTTGGCATTGCTAATCCCACTGTGGTGCTGCACTGACATATCATATGCTTGCAACCCTAGGCTCCATCTTAGCAACTTGGCATTTTGCTGTCTGGCCAAGTGTAACCATGTTAGGGGATTGTGATCTGTAACTACAGTGAATTTCCCTCCATACAGATAAGGCTGAAGTTTCTGCAGTGCCCACACTATGGCAAACATTCCTTTTCTACAGCTGCATAGCATTCCTCCCTGGCTTGGAGTCTATGATTGAGATAAACCACTGGGTGCTCTTCTCCCTATGAAGAAATCTGGCTAAATACAACCCCCACCCCATGGTTTGAAGCATCCACATGCACAACAAATTCTTAGCTTCTTTAAGCTTCTGGAATGCCTGCTCACATCCTGGAGCCACACTAACTTATCTGGCCTGTTTTTCCTTGTCAGGTCTGTGAGGGGATCACGTATGGTACTATAACTGGGGATGAACTTTCTTTAGTACCCTGCTGTCCCTAAGAATGCCCTCAACTGCTTTTTGGTAGCAGGTGCAGGCCATGCCTGAATGGCTTCCACTTTGGCAGATTCTGGCCTGATCTTCCCACTCCCCACTCTATGTCCCAGATAGGAGACCTCTGCCATACCCACCTGACATTTGCTGGGCTTAATGGTCAACTCTGCCCTCTGTAGTCTGCCCAGCACCTCCCTGACATGTTGAAGGTGCTCTTGCCAGGAATAGCTGTAGATGGCAATATCATCTAGGTAAGCAAGGGCAAACCCTCCTGCTCCTGCTAGGATATGATCTACCAGCCTCTGGAAAGCCATTGGGGCATTTTTCATCCCAAAGGGCATATTTGTGAACTCATACAAGCCAAAAGGAGTCACAAAGGCTGACCTTTCTCTAGCAGAGGGAGTCAAGGGTACCTGCCAGTAATCCTTGGTAAGATAAATGGTGGTATAATATTTAACCCCACCCAGCTGCTCTAGGGCCTCATCTGTCCTAGGCTTGGGGTAAGCATCTGACTCTGTGTGACTATTTAATTTCCTGAAGTCCACACAGAACCTGGTGCTGCCATCCTTCTTTGCAGCAGCACCACTGGGGAGGCCCAGGGACTGTTGGACTCTTGAATTACCCCTAGTTCCAACATCTCCTGTATCTCTTCCCTCAGAGTCTGCTTGACTCTCTCAGGCACCCTATAAGGGGCTTGCCTAATAGGCTTTGGGGTTCTGTATCCACCTTTATTGGGTCCATGATGATGCATTCCATAGCTTTGCATATCAGACTTGTCAGGCTAATGGGGCGATAGTTGCCAGGGTCTGTAGTCGCTCCTCCTTTGTGGAGAGGGATGACTGTAGCAGTGCACCATTAGGTAGGGACAAAGCTTGAGGTGAGGCTGTTATTGAACAGGGCACACAGGTGAGGTGCCAGTTCACTCTGTAGTTCATGTAGAACACAGCCAGGGTTATTGTCAGGTCCCATAGAAGCTGTATTCTTGGTCTTGGACAGTGCTGTTTTAACCTGTGCAGCAGTAATACTGGGTGCCTGGCAATCTACTGGTATTGTGATTGGTCCTTTGGGAGGAGAGAGAGGGGTAATTTGGTACTGAATCTGTCGGCCAGTATATTGGCAATATCTTTTGGCTCGGTATAGGAGTTAGCATTATGCAGTAGTTCACAGCAAATCTGGGTATTGCCGTGGAGCTTCTTTACATAACTATAGAAGGTTTGTGGTTGTCTTTACTATCTGCTGCAATTCTGTTTTCATAGCTAGCTTCAGAGGGTTTGATGTGGGATCTCAACTTTTTGTTGAGGCTGATAAGGGAGTTTTTCCAGTCTTGGGACTTCATCTTATTCAACATCAGTTTCCTCCTTCTGTTGTTGAGTTTGTTTATGGCAGGAGACCACCAGATTGGCTTCCTTTTTTTGGAGGAGAGTGTCTTGGTTCTTTTGGGTATGGTGAGATCCATGTATTTGTGTACGTGTTCATACAGTGCATTGGTGTATGATTTGGGGGTCATGCAACTATTCTCCATTTGCACTGGTGCCGTGAAGTTAGCCACCTCTGTTTTTAGGAGCCCAAAGTTAGCTTTGGAGAAGTTTTTCATGGTGGTTACCTTTGGGGGGGTTGTGGATTTCCAAGCTGATTAGTTTGTGGTCAGATCTAACCAGGGAGGCGTTGACTATTGGTGTAATGGTCACCCATGTTAGTAATGACCAGGTCAAGGATGTTGCTACTTCTAGTGGGGGTAAGAATGAGCTGGTCCAGGGAACTGGAATTAATTTCCAGGAAATGTTGGGCAAGTCTATTGGTACATGAGTAGTTTTCCCAGTTAATGGAGGGGTAGTTGAAGTTGGCCAGTATGAGAGTGTTAGGTTGGACCCTAATATTCTCCAGGGTGCTTAGGAACATGGTGCGTGAGTCTTGGGACATGGTTGGGGACCTATAGCAGGCTACAACCTGAATCATTGTCTTACCCAATTTTAGCTGCACCCAAAGTATCTCAGATGCATTATGTTGGGCTATCAGTCTGGAGGTGTGCGCATCTTTTATAAATATGGAAACTCCACTACTTTTGGAGCTTTGGTCCAAGTTTTGGGGCCAAAAGGTGTGGCATGAGTTATAACCTGTCTTGAACCAGGTCTCTTTTACAGCACAAATGTCGATGTTCTCCATTTTAAGGAGTGCTTTGAGTGAGTGCATTTTGAGATTTAGATTTCTAGGATTGAGCAGCATGACCCTCAGACTGCATTTGTTTGTAGCTGTTACAGTGTTAATTTGGTCTTTGGAACACCACATAAAAAGGCACTATAAGGGTAGCAAGAGCCTTGGCAATTATCTGGAACCCTAGGGGTGAAAGATGCAGGCCATCTCTGGCAAAGCATCAAGGTCTCTCAATCATGTCATCCCAGGCAGATACTGGATCCCCTTAGAATGACACCAGAAACCCTGCCAATTGTTGAAATCAATACTTTTCTGATTATACTGTGGTATCATTCTGGGTGATGGTAGGGTGTTGCTCAGAGCTAGGGTCATTCCCACCTGGGCTACATAATCTGAGAGCTCCTCCATGTCTCTTTTCATGTAGTCCAGGGAAGTACATCTCAGGTCATTCACACCCACATGTACAATGACAGTCATATTTGTACCTGTTGTTGCGGGATGTGAGTGTGTGCGTTATGTGGTGGATCCTGGTGCCTGACAGGCAGCTGACTGCTACTTTCTCCTTATTCAACCTAGTGAGTGGGACATCAGTGTGTCTCACTATCGAGTCACCTATAACTAGTGTGTTGGGCATGCTGTTTTGCCTTAGGGGTTTTGGTTGAGTGGCACACTGTTTGGAAGAGTTATGTATCTCATGATTAGTGTTGTGTCTTGATGGTTGAGTGCATTTCTGCCTTGGAGGTCTCTGCTGTTTGGGTAGATTTTTAATGAGAGCCTCCACGAAGGTGGATGTGTGGTTTGTGTTTTTATGTGAAGGCAGTGTTGGTGTGTGTTCTGGAGGGGCTATGTGTTCCATGTGGTGTGGTGCAAGTGTTGACCTTCTCCTCTTGACCAGCTATTCTGGTCTTGGCTGGAGAGTGAGTGGCTTCCAATTTGGATATATAAGTGCATCTCTCACACGTCTGAGTGTTGGGAGGTAAGAGGAGAGGGTTGTCAGTGTACATGAGGCAGGTGCTACATTGCCTCAGGATGCCCAAGTTCATCAGGTTAATAGGGGAAAGCACAGGAAACTGACCTTTAGACATGCCTGGAGAGGTGGGCATTAATAAAAAGTACTGAAGCTGTTTTCTTGTAGAACGTTTAGTGCTTGTAGCACTTTTGTGTACTACAATAATTGCTACAAGAAGTCTGGAAAAGTGCTAGACTAATAAGCTAGTAAAAGTGCAGGAGAGGAGAGAACTAGAAGATCTAAAGGAAAAATTGAAGAGCAGATTTTGGCACCACTCAGAAGCTTACAAACAGTCCTGGATACAGCAAATCTGTATCTGGACTAGACTAGTAACAGGAAAGGCAGGAAGAAGCTGAGATCCCTCATAAAATCCTCTAAAGCTAGTTACGAAAACAAAATCACCACCGATTCTAAAGACAACTATAAAGCATTCTATAGCTATGTCAAGAAGCTCAATGGCAACACTCAGATCTGCTCTGAGTTGCAGCACAGTGGCACTAAATATACAGAACCAACTGATATTGCCAACATCTTGACAGATAGATTCAGTGCTAACCTTACCCCCTCTCACCCCCTAAAGGGCCGATCTCTATACCAGAAGAATACAATGTTCCTGTAATCATGGCTGCACAGGTAAAAAACACACTCTCCAAAGACACACCATCCATGGGACCTGACAACATACCAGGCTGCATTCTACATGAACTACAGAATGATCTGGCACCCCACCTAAGCACCATATTCAATCATAGCCTCACCTCAGGCTTTGTGCCCACTGAATGGCACACAGCAACTGTTATCCCACTCCAGAAAGGGGGAGCCACCATGGACCCCGGGAACTACCGCCCCATTAGCCTAATGAGCCTGTTCTGCAAGGCCATAGAACGTATCATCATGGAACTTATAAACAAAGACATTGGTAACCTCCAAATTCTGGACCCCACTCAGTTCGGGTTTATAAAAGGCAGATCATGTCTCCTAAACCTGATAGACTTCTTTGAAATAGCCACCAAAGCCGTAGACAAGGGTAAGGTGGTTTACACAGCCTATCTAAATCTCTCCAAGGCTTTTGACAACATCCCCCACTCTGGAATTATAGATAATCTCACTAAACAAGGTATAAATCCCTAAGTCACAAAATGGGTTGCCAACTGGCTCACTGACAGAACCCAGACTGTGAAAGTAGAAGACTCCAAATCCGACTTCAGACCAGTGATAAGTGAAGTAACACAGGGTTCAGTCCTGGGTCCACTCCTGTTTAGTATCTACTTTTCTGAAGTACAGACTTACACAGAAGGTCTTTGGCTAATGAAGTTCGCAGATGATTGCAAACTAGGAGCCAGAATTGAAAGTCCTAACGATGTGGACATCCTACAAAAGGGCCTCACTGAGACAGATGCCTGGTGTCAAAGCCATGGCCTCAAGCTCAATCCAAAAAGTGCAGTGTCATCCCCTTTGGTAAAAACTCTGTACCCATGAGCTACCACATAGGTGGTAGTCTACTTAACACCGAAAGTGTGATAAGAGACCTTGGGACACAGGTGGACAGTAGGCTCTCCTTTGATAATCACATCACCACAGTAGTCAGGAAATCCTTTTACATGGCACACCTCATCACAAAAGGTTTCTCATCCAATTAAAAAGATGTCATTGTTCCCCTCTACTCGTCACTCATTAGACCCATTATAGAGTACAATGCTCCTTTTGGTATGTACCCCACAAGACATCTACAACAACTGAAAAGGCCGCAGAAATGCCTCACAAAGAGGATTACCAGCCTCAAACAGATGCCTTACGCAGACCATCTCAAAAAAACCCAGCTTTACTTTATCACATATCACCTACTCAGAGGCAATCTCTGCCTAACATACAAAGCTATGTCTAACCCCAGAGCTGTTGGACATGCCCCACTTAAAGAAATCCCAATCCCTCTGAGCTACACGCTCTAGGGACCTAAACCTTGTCACCACAATAAACAGAACATGCTGGAGGGATAGATTCCTGTCCCAGAGACTTCCCATATTCTGGAACAAACTACCTATCTATATCAAACAAAGCTCCTCATTAGCACTCTTCAAGAAAAATCTTGATGATTGGATGGGAAATAGGAAATTCACCCCGGGGATCACCTCTTTGGCTCTGCTGGACAGGGGCACAGGAAAATAATTTTCTTGGGTGGTGAAAGCCAGAGTACCTTTTTGGCTATGCTTATATAGGCCCTAGGGCCAATAGCCTAGTACCTACCTATGAACCTATGAACAAGCGCAAACATGGGCTTTTAAACCAGAAAGATGAAAGAGATGGAAAAACTGGCCAAATGGCCAATAAACTACAATTTCTGGACCAAAAACCACTCCCCTTGTGGTAGATATGCTTACCACTCCCACTGATAAGCTAAAATGCTTCTCTCCAACAAAGAAAGGCTTGGGGGCTCAGAAGCTTACAAAGCTTACAAACAGTCCTGGATACAGAAAATCTGTATATGGACTAGACTAGTTACAGGAAAGGTGGGAAACATGCACAAACATAGGCTTTTAAGCCAAAAAGTTGAAAGAGATGGAAAAAAACTGCCCAAACAGCCAATAAGCTACTATTTATGGGCCAGAAACCACTCTTCTAGTGGTAGATAGGCTACCTAGTGCTTACCACTCCCAGTGATAAGCTAGAAGGCTTCCCTCCAACACAGAAAGCCTTGGGGGGGGCTCAGAAGCTTACAAACCATCCTGGATACAGCAAATCTGTATCTGGACTAGACTAGTTACAGGAAAAGTGGGAAACGTGCAAATGTGGGCTTTTAAACCAGAAAGTTGAAAGATATGGAAAAACTGCCCAAACGGCCAATAAACTACATTTTCTGGGAAAGAAACCACTCATTTTGTAGTAGATAGGTTACTTAGTGCTTACCACAACCAATGATAAGCTAGAAGGCTTCCCTCCAACACAGAAAGGCTTGGGGGGCTCAGAAGCTTACAATCAGTCCTGGATACAGCAAATCTGTATCTAGACTAGACTAGTTACAGGAAAGGCAGGAAACAAGCTTAGATTTTTTTGTTACAGAAAAGCAGCTAAAACAGCAGTAAAACAATTAAAGTGCAGTGCAAGTTAGCACACTTGAGTGTGTAGCAGTATTGAAGCAATATAGTTTAAATAAATGCAATTTATTCAAAATGTATTCTGAACCAAATTTAATTGTTATTTTATTCAACTCTGAACAGTTAAAAAGTACCAAAAATATACTTATCAGCTGAGAAGCACTTTTTTTCATAAAGTGGAAAGGGAGAAAGGAGGAGCAGAAGATAATTCAAGGTTAAGAACCTAAGTGGGTTGGCCTTCTCAAATGTTCTCTCTGTATTAGGTAGAATGAGCTAATGACACTAAACTGGGAGGAGTGTCCCAGATCAAATTTACAGTAGGGGCGGGCAACTGCAAAGCCACCAACTATAACAGCACCACAGGAATAGGGTGGGAGGGACCAGTTTCAGAACAGATCAGAAAACAGAAAACAGAAAACAATGCCAGCAAATATATAAATAATTTAAGAAAAAATTAAGACAGTGCAGAACTCTGAAAAGTTAAAAAGTGCCAAAACATATACTTAGCACTACATTTCCAGATTGCTTGAGAAGCACTCTACAGTCAGAACACAAGGAGATTCTAGTAATGTTGTGCAGGAATTTACAAACAGAGACTATTTTTATATCAGCAAGTCTTGAAACAATCAGATAACACAAAAACTGTTAGACCAGCTTTACCAACTTTAAGAACACCACAGGAATGGAGGGTGGGTCAGTTTCAGAAACAGATCAGAAAACAGAAAACTATGCCAGCAAATATATAAATAATTCGGTCAAGCAAAAATTAAGACACTGCAGAACTCTGAAAAGTTAAAAAGTGCCAAAAATATATTTATCAGCGCTATATTTCCAGATTGTTTGAGAAGCACTCTTCCATCAGAACACAAGGAGATTCTAGCAATGTTATGCAGGAATTTACAAACAGGGACTATTTTTATATCAGCAAGTCTTGAAACAATCAGATAACATAAAAGCTGTTAGACCAGTTTTACCAACTTTAAGAACACCACAGGAATGGGGGGGGGACCAGTTTCAGAACAGATCAGAAAACAGAAAACAATACCAGCAAATATATAAATAATTCAGTCAAGCAGTAATTAAGACAGTGCAGAACTCTGAAAAGTTATAAAGTGCCAAAAAGTATACTTATCCATGCTACATTTCCAGATTGTTTGAGAAGCACTCTTCAGTCAGAGCACAAGAAGTTTCTAGCAATGTTTACATACCCTGTCAAACATATGAATGAAACTATCAAAATTATCCCCCTCTGTAAACTGTGGAAGAAATTTACTGACCTTTTGTACTTCTGGGGTCTGGTTACTCCCTTCCACATTACTCTAGCGAACAGTCAGCATCTCCTTTTCATGCTGCCTTTGCCTCTCTTTCTCCACACCTTCCATTTCCAAATGCCTGGCCTCCAACTAAAGTATCTTTAGCTCCAGATGGATTTTTAAGTCCTCTGCAGGAAGGTTGAGCTGTCCATTCCCTGAGTGTTGTACATCTCCACAGCCAGTCTGATCACCCTCCTGACTGCTGTTTTCTGATGCAGCTGTGACCAAAGCTGCAATCATGTCTGCTTTAGTCAGCTTTCCATGCACCAGTCCCTTAGCCTGGCACATTTCAGCCAAATGCTTGCCATACTCCTCTGGCTCCTTGTCAGCTTGCCATACTCCTCTGCTGACATGCTTGCCTGCTCTAACTGACTAAGCTAATAAAAAAAATAAAACAATTGTGATCTGAACTCTGAATATTCACTGTGTGTCTGATTTAGAGTACAAAAACACCTTCAGTGATCACTGTACACAAGCTACAAGAATTCACTATCCACACCACTACAAGCCAATTAGTATGTGATGTGGCTATCTGTCCACTATCAAACAATTAATATTTGATGTGGATTTCCCACCACAGCCAAACAATTAATATGTGATGCCCATGCACTGGCCCAGTAATCAAGGAGCCTCAATCCTCACCACTAATAGCACTGAGGGGCATACACATTGGAAAAGATAACAAGTACACACACAGTAAAGTACAATTTCCCTGAAGAGCACAGAGAGATCACAGTCAGTCTGGGGCTGGTTTCTCTCTTTCTCTCCAGATCCCCAATAAGACTCCCCACTGGCACAGCTATATGGTCCAGATCTCAGCCTAGTGGTCAAGCTAAAACATCTAGTACCCTCTCTGTCCAACCAGTGCTTTGTGTCCCTGCCCAAGTAGCTGACACACACACACTTTAAGATTTGATTTATATACAAACACACAGATACTCCTGGGGAAGGCTGGCACAGGTTCTCCAGCTGTGCCCCCTTTCAGCCCAGACTATAAGGTAGTAATTACTGCCACCAACCACTAATATCAACTACTAATAAGGCCCTTACCAAAGTGTGCCCAATTTCACTGTGCAATACTAGTATCCCAAATAGTAAGTGTGACCAGACCTTTTAAGGCTATTAGAGTGGCTTAGTACAGTATCACTAAATACACGCAAGTACTCTAGACCTTAAATTATCTCTACACAAAACAGCTACAGTTGAAAGGTTTAAAAATATGTAATAATAAATAATTAAAACAGAAGACAAATCTCCTCAATTCAACACAGTGCTAGTCAAGAATTCAGAAATCACAGGAAAATGCTTTAAAACAATATTGTTGGATAGTCTGACATAAATATAGAAAACAGCTAGACCAAATCTGACTAAATTCCTATCTAACTCTAATAGCAATACTGTTCTAAATTCTACTTACATAAAGATCAAAGGCAGAATGCTAGTGATTTTGTCAGTTCTGAAGACAAATGCAAAATGCTCTCTCGCTTTCTCTCTAAGATCTCTTAAATTCATAATAGATCACTGCTGACTCCTTTTAGATTACATCATTCTTGACACTTCTCTGGCTCCCAGGCTACCAGAAACTTTAAATGTACATTTCTTAGTAAGATGCACCTGGTCAGGTAGTCACAGCAATAAATGACATTATACATGTAAAAATCTAGCAATTAACTCTTGTCCTAAGACAATAGAAATAATTCCTTCATCCAGACATCCTGTCTCTGAGCCCTGAGATCAAACAGTCATAAAATGCTTTACTTTATCAGCTTTCTTCCAGCAGGGTGCACTGTGGTTACATTTTTGAAGTTCAGAACATATAACAGTTTTTCTTATATTTAGTTTTCTTACATTTGTAAAACAGCCTGTGGATTATATTAATATTTACAATGACATAGAATTATCTACAAAATTCTATCTAGCTGGGCTGGCAGCCTTTCAGTTTTTCGCAGCTACCATCACCTGCACACAACTCCTATCAACTCTCCAGTATCCCTCCCCAGTACTAACCAACCTCCATAAAACTGACCTTACCGAGCTAGAATCTTGTTACAATAGAATTGCCAAGTTCGCTACTGATGCCACACAGAGGTCACATCACTGTATACCTCTTAAACAACTATAATGGCTAGAACGTCCTCAACTGTCACACTATAAACAACTAACCTTTGCCCACAAAATGCTACACCAACCAGATAAATTCCATGCTGTCAAAAAGTTTATACAACCATATACCACTACTAGAGCCCTCTGCTCCAGTGATAAACTGCTGTTCAAAACCACCAAAGCTAACAACTCAGCTGGGGAATCTCTCTTCTCTAATGTCATTCCTAAAATATGAAATAAACTGTCAACATCTATTTCCTCTAACTGTTCCATAGTACAATTTAAAAAGTTCCTAAATTCGCACTTAGTAGACAACTGGCTTTGTTCTTACAACCATCCTGGATAACTCTAAGTTCTGTATATATAACCACATCTTGCATAGTGGGTGCTATTGTACTTCATTCTTTTCTCCCATTTCTGTTGTTACTTGCCTTCCTCTTTATCTAAATGCATATACCACACGTTATGTTACTGTAACCTCTAAAGTAGTGTTTTGCCCATTATTGTACGATTGATGGTTTTGTATGTTAAAAATTCCTTGTATTATTAACTTTATCAATGTGGTTGCTACTTATTACTGGAGCTTTTCTCCCAGGCCTCCGCTGAAAAAGGACATGTGTCCAGTCTGACTTTCCTGGTAAACAAATGTGAAATAAATAAATAAGCAAATAAATATTTAAAGCATTCCTTGTAGGATTGCAGTTTTCATTTTTTGACTTTGTTTTATTTAAGTACTCCATATACACCTGCTCCAAAGCATGTACTTTGGCATTCCATCAGCTAGTTTCTGCAAATGTCTGCATCTGCATTGTTTAGAGCACCTCTTTTTCTGTTCTACTTAGGTTAACAGATTGGTCACTGCTTGGATAGCCATCATATGTGTGCCTATTTTGTTAACAATGAGCTTCTGTGATGTTTCAGGTTGTAAACTATTATAGCACCTTCAGAATCACAGTCCAACATTTAGTTACCAGTAACAGTATCAGCAGGACTTGTACATATAAAACAAGTTGGACATAATTAGTTTTGCTTGTGTCTGGTAATTTTGGAGACCATGAGGGTAGTAGTGCCTTAATATTGTTTGAGGCTGATTGCCATAATGCATTCTTCACTTACAGTGGTTTATTCGTTTAGAAGAAAGTGTAGAATCAAGAAAGCCTTCCATCATGCCTTGAATTGTTTGCATTTGATAGAGAAATTGAATCCCTCATAATCAGACTCACAGATTCTCACACCTTAGGGTAATATTGGGAATAAGTACTTAGTCAGATATTGAAAGCCACAGTCTTGCCTGGTGGACTGAAAAATGTGTTTACATGCAGTGTTAATTTACATCCTCTCAGCTCCGACATCCTGTAAACTACATTGTCCATGTTTATTCAGTTTCCTGTACATCAGCATTGTCACATTATTGTGTCTTTCAGCATAAAAGCTCTTGTCCTTAAGTATATCATAACAAGCCATGCCACCAGGTTTCTCAAGACTTTGTAATTTCCCAAACCAAACAGGGATATTTTACATTTCTATTTGCTTTTTCTTTAAATGTGGGCCACAAGAGAGTTATTAAGAGAAAGGTACTGCAGACATGTAGCTTCATATAAAAAGACAGTATGACACAATGTCATGCTATTATTGGACTTCTGGAATGTCGCCACACATGTGAGCTGATCTCGAGTTGAGATCCTCCTTAACAAAAACTAAAATTGATAAATAGAGGGTAAATATGTGTTAAGTCTGGATAGGAAAAGAACAGATTGGCTAGAATACACATTATCTTGATGAGAAAAAAGAAAAAACAACATTCTGGTAAGGAGAGCTTGCCTTTAACACCCACGAAGGAAAGAATTGTGACTGAGCTGAGAAGCAGCATAGTGAAGGTTCGTCAACCATCCCCCAGACAGAGAATAGCTGAATTGAGAGACAGGACTGATAGACTCTATTCAGAGGTGGTAAAAATAGACGTGTCAGTGTCATGAATGTTCCTGAAGGGTTGGAGGGCAAAGACTGTAGACAATATGTAACAGATTTGTTGGCAACATGGACTGGGTTAACAAAGGAGGAAATCTTGATTGAAAGGAAGCATAGGATCCTTTCTTCAGCTGGGATTGCCAAAAGATTTTGCAGACTGATTGTCTTTAAATGTCAAAACTTCTTATTAAAAGAAAAATCGCTTAATTTATTGTTGATAAAAGGGAAAATACTGACAGCAGACAACCAGAGAGCTTTTGTGGAGCAAGACTTCTCTGGAGACTTGGTTAAAAAGGATCAGATTTGTCCTGCTGCTTAAGGAATGCAAACAACCGAAACTGTGATTTAGACTGGTAAAGCCAACAGTGTTTAAAATCCTCTTCCCACAGGGTACAAAGACTTTACTTGACTCAGCACAGGCCAGCGAGGAGTTAGAAACCTATAGAGGTCTGTATGGAAAGAGACAAGATAAACAAACCAGAGCAGAAGAAGCAGGAAAAGTGGGAAAGACAGTGCAGTGGAACACTGACCATTAAAACCTTTCCCAGTTTTTAGACAGAAAATAATAAATAGACAGAGGGCGAAAGGCAGGTGATATATCTGAGAGAAAGTCTAAGGCAAGATAAAGAAGAATGCCTTAGTGCATCAGAGGAAGGATCTATGGGCAAACAAACTTAACTTTGATAACAATAAAGAGCCACGAGGAGAACCAAAAGGGTCCTAACAAAATGCATAAACTTATATGCAACAGAGATGTAATAAACAAAATATTTTTGTTTTGAGGGACAATAGTCTAAGTAAATGTTGTAATAATTTATGATGCGTAAAGTAGGTGTTAACAGTAATAGGAGGAGACTGGAATAATATAACAGATAGTCAAGACATAACGGGGGACCTAGGAAAAAAATATCCTTCCAGAAGGGAAATGCTTTCACCAAATCTGTAAGAGCTATGAGTTAGTAGATACAGGGTTACTTTCAAGGGCAGAAAAAGCATACACTTGTCAGGCAGGAAGACAAGGAAACCTATCTAGATCAGATAGATTGTTTTGTAACAGCAAAACATGCATATTCAGTGAAACAAACTGGTGACTCACCTGAGGTTAATATCAGGGCATTCCTTAGTGCAAATAAAACTACATTACCCATCATACAATACTATGGAAAGGCTCTGCAGGGTGCAGGCACACTGGTGGAGGAAATGAAACAGCAGGCAGCATTTAGCAAATATTCTTCACCAGTGGGGAAGATTTAAATCAATAAAAAAGATTTCACTGGCTGAATGGGGCCAAAACAAAACTTCACTTAGACATATATTGCAGGGATATGAAGAGGAGATTTGGGAGGATAGGAGAGATGTACAGAAGCAGAGATTAGAAAGCATAAAGGGACTGCAGAGTGATGGTATAAAAATTACACTTTATGGGGATACAGAGTTAACATAAATGACTAGAAAATGGGAACAACATGGAGTAAGACATTATGAAACAGTTAGTAGTTCTGAACTGAGATAAATTTGTAACATACCAGGTTACCAAAAAGTACTAACACAGAAATATAGGCAACAGCAAGTGGAGAGGTGTATAACCAAACTCAGGGACATGAATACAGGTCAAGTGATAAGGGACCCAGAACACATTGTAAAAAAACATACTGAGACTGTTATATGAAGCTCTATATGAGATCAAATGTTGAGGAAGCTTGCTACACATGCTTAGAGAGGTACTTAAGGGAGACAGATATGCCATCCACACAAGCAGAAAGAGATTGCATAAATCGACAATATCAGTGCAGGAAATATCAGACCAGCTAAAGAAACAGGCAAATGGTAAATCACCAGGATAAGATGGAATCCAAGTATTAACATGGAAGGAAATTTGGGAAATCTTTACTGCAAATCTAGGTAAGTTTATTTAATAAACTCCTCCCACTTCAAAGCTCAACCAGTCTCAGTCTATGATGTGTGCACACATTGACTATTTGCAGTCCCTCCCATATTTCATTCAATTTTCCATCCACTATTCAGTTCTCCCTTCTGTCCTATATATCATAACATACTCCTAGCCATCTTACTCACAAACACCTCAGCACCACGTTGCTTTCCAATTCAGTACCTCACCCCTCTTTTTCCATCCCTTCCACTATCCCTAAACTTGTCAAAATGTTGTTCTAAAAGTAATCACTTTCCATGCTGACTCTCTCACTTCTGCTCATCACCCACTTAACATCTTTACCTTCGCACTTCCATAAAACCAGTCACCATCATCCTAGTTGTACTATCCAACATGCTACAGCATACTCAGCCCTTAACTCACCCAAGATAATATTCACCTTATATGCTTCTAACACCACAAACTTTTTTCAAACACAAACTTCACTTATAAAACCCCATAGTACAGATACTAAAATTAAAAATTAAAATTAAATGCTTATCCTACAACAACCATATCTTTTCAAAAATAAAACTCAGTGGAAACATCCATACAAACTTGAAACAGCTACATCCCTATCTACCTTTAACTCTACAATCTCCACAAACACCCCTCTAATACAATACAACTCTACTTGCTCTTGCCTTAACATTACACATACAAACATTAGAAGCATCTACAACAAGATACTACAGTTCCATGCCTGACTTGACCTAAATGCTCCAGACATAGTAGTACTAACTGAAACCTGGTTGAAAAAAGAAACAAAAAGATAATGAAATTTTACCCGACTATAATTTACTAAGAGCAGACAGACAAAATAAAAGGTCCAGTGGAGTCGCAATACTACACAAAAATTCTCTGCGGCTTACCCCTTCACCACTAAATCCTCCACAATTTGACAAGGGAGAAATTCTCATATCTCCCCTCGAACTCAACCAAAACACGACATTATCTACCACAGGTACTTATTTGCCACCTGGTAATAATCGCTCTACTGCAGAAGACTTCTGCTGGGTTGTCTCCAACATCTCCCAAGAAAAACAATTACTTGTCGATTTTAATATTGACTGGCTCACTGTCTCCTCCTGCTCACCTAGCCAATCAATGTCTATGATCTCCAGAGCTAATCACCGCTCTCACCCATTACTGTAAAAACAACACTAAGGGAACATTAATTGACTGTATTCTTACCTCTATGACTCATAAAAATCTTACCTGAGGTTCCCTTCCAGATACCCTAAGTGATCACTCACTACCTACATAACAAGAAAACAAATTAATATTCAAAAGGAGCCACATTTCATAATAGTATGTAACCTCACACATTTCAACAAAATTCCTTTATCTCCTAAAAATATATAACTGGAATGCTCTAAAATACATTTCACTAGATGGTGTAGTGGCTCTTTTTAATTTCATTTTTTGGAATGTCCTAAATGTACTTGCTCCACTCAGAGAAAAGAGGGTTAGGGCCAAAACTGCTCCCTGCTTGTCTCAAAATGCAAAACATCTTATAGGACTTAAAGATAGAGCCTGGAATACATGGCCAGCCAATAAACACTAGCAAGTTTCCAAAAATACAGAGAACTTAGAAACCAAACTAAAACTCAAATTAAGTCGATTAAAAAAAAGCATACTACATTGGCCTGCAGTATACAAACTACAAAAATCTCAAAATATCCTGGTCCTTTTCAACCACCTGTTCAATCCCAGCCACACTACTCAACCATTTTCTACACTTAACACTATCAACAACTCTACCAACTCTGCTGATGCTTTCAGCTTTCATTTCATTCAGTCAGTCTCATCACTACTCCAAGCTTCCCCTAATACCAACAACCAGACAACAGCACCACCAGCCATTGCTATTCATAGCCTCTCTTTCCAACCAGTCCCCACAACTTACATAAAAAACTATTACCAACCAGCTTAGCACCCAACAACCTACCTGGTGAATACCTTAAGATGGCTGCAGAAGCAATAGACTACCCTAACTCAATTCTAATAACTCTCTCCATCACTGAAACATATGTCCGTACACATTGGAAAAATAAATCCACATTCTTCCCCTCCACAAAGGAGGACATTCAACAGAGCTCCCAAACTACAGGCACAGTGCCATCCTCTTCCCCCTATCTAAAATACAAAAAAAATCCAGTCAACGTCTTACACTACCTCACATTAAATAACTTCCTCACTTCATCTCAGAATGGCTTCTATGCCCACCACCATACCTCTACCACTTTACTTAGCTTCACCAGTACAATAAACACAAATAGGAATCATAGAAACCTAGTGTCTGTCCTCTTCATTGATTTATCCAATGGCCTTTGACACAGTCACTCACTCTATTCTTCTCCACAAACTTCATAACCTAGGACTCAACACCACTTCTATTAATAGGATTCCATAGCTACCTCCAATAAAATAGAGCTCAGGCTGCCAAATGGCAAAAAGTCATCTCATCCTTACTCCCTGTCTCAGTCGGTGTACCCCAAGGATCAATCTTGAGACCTATTCTCTTTAACGTCTTCCTCAATGACCTACATAAAGCCTGCAAAACTGCATCCATAATATACAGATGATGCCACAGTTATCTGTATTGCAAAAAACATCAACAGACTACAAGAACTTACCCAGATGTCCTCTACTCTAGTGAAACTTGGATTTCATAAACCCAAGTAAATCCAAACTAATCCTATTTACTCCTAAATGGCTTACAATCAGCTAAACCTCCATGTCAATTACTTCATCCAATAAAACAAAAACTGAACTTGTCACATATACTAAATTGCTAGACATCTGTGTAGATGAGAACCTAACATTTGACACACACATGCAAAATATAGTGAAATAATTGCACCAAGAACTACATTCTCTCCATAGAGACAAACCCTTCCTGTCAGACACTGTAAGAAAACACATCACCTCTTCTCGCCAACTGCATCGTATTCTGTACCCTTCTTTAACAACATCCAAGTGACCTTGCTAACAAACTTGAGCAATGCTACTATAAAATAGCACAATTCACTGCTAACCTTCCAAATACAACCCACCACTGTGCTGCCCAAAGGGAATTACAGTGGCTGGAATTTCCACATTATTTAACCTACTCAACTTCCACAAATCCAAAGCATTATGTATAAACCTAACAAGTGTCCATGCATTTCCAACATCATGCAAATATATAACCCTTCCAGGCTAGTACATTCATCAGACAAATACCTATCATATGTATCCAAACACAATAATTCTGCTGACAAATCATTACTTTCCCACCACCTCTCTAAATCCTGGAACTCCATCCTAGTAGCTGTGCAACAAGGATACACTCTAAAAAGATTTAAAACTCAACTAAATATCCTACCTACTCAGTTATAAGCTCAGTAGATGTAATGCTGCTGGATAATCTTCAAACCCTTACCATCATCACTGGCCATAATATAGCTACGTCTTCACAATCTCTAAATATCTATCATCTATCCCTCTCTACTACTATCTCTGTCTCACTTTTACCTGGATTTCATCAATACTCCTTCATAATTTGTAGCCATTCTCATTCTATAATTACTTCACTGTCTCCTACACAATATCTAGTTACACCTGATTCCATTCGAAAATAACTATAGAGTCTTGTTTCATTTTAGCTAATATTTTACTGAATTCTTGTTTTAACTGTCATGTTTTTATTAACTGTCATATCATTACCGTTCTATTTATGTTCATTAACTATTCTATGTATGTACATTTACTACTCCATGTATGTAAACATTATTTTTTGATTAACTGTCATATCATTACAAGTCTGTGTGTGAATTTATTATATAAATCTTGACTTCTACACATTGTGTAAAATGGAACATTTCTTCTTGGGCATCCTCTGAAAAGGAAACTTGTGCAGAGATTGACTTTCCAGGTAAAAAAAATCAATCAATAAATAAATACAATATTAGGGACAAGACTAGTACCTAATTCCTGGAAGGAGGCAATTATTTTGGTGATTTCTAAAGAAGTGACAGATCCACTCTCCCCAAAATCATATAAACTGGTTTCAGTCTTAAATCACAACTTTAAGCTATTTATATCCATTCTTGACAATAGATTGGCATTAATATTGCCAAGAATAATAAATCAAGACCAACGTAGGGTTGTTAAAAAGACAGATATTTGATAACATAATGCTGGTAGATATGATTTAAAGGAAAGCAGAAGAATGAAAAAGGAACCATTGGTAATAGTAGGTCTGGGCACAGCAAAAGCATTTGATAGGATAAACTGCAGATTTTTATGGGCAGTCATAGAAAAGATCCGCTTCCCTATTGTAATAATACAACTGTGCCAGAATATTTACAGGCACTCTCGAGTGAGAGTTACAATTAATAGCAGGACATCAAAAGAATTTCCCATACAACAAGGGACTAGCAGGGGTGTCTATCTTACCAAGGCCATTTGTATTGCACATAAATGTCCTGGGCACCAAAATCAGACCATTAACGTTACAGGATTGGCAGGAATGAGGAAAATAGAACAAGTTAGCATTATTTACAATGTTATAATATTTCTAACTAATCCAGATAGAGACCTGACAATCTTATTTAATATACTTTATCAGTTTGCAGAGATGGCAGGGTTAAAAATAATTCAAAATAAAACAAAAGTATTAACCATAAACTACAAGCCATCATTTCAAATGGCTCAGAAATACCACTATGGAGACATTATAAAATGAAATATTTGGGGATTTGGCTGCCAAAGAGTTCCCTGGATTCCCCTATAGAAACATGGAACAAGTTAATAACTAAGATTAGGAGAATGGTAAAAAACATACTTGTACAATATGTATGGGAGCATAAGAGGCGTAAAGTAGGGTGGGAATTGTTAATGGGCTCTCAGGAGGAAGGACTAGCTAACCTGGAAGTATATTTTCTAGCAATGCGGGTTAGACTAATGTACTGCCTGCAGTATGGTAATTATGGGAGAAACTGGAAGGAACTGATATTAAAAACAGTAAGTAGGAGATGTAATAGGCAACTGAAAGGGAATTCCACCAAGGATAATTATCTTGCAATACTGGGTAAACATCTAAAAGCAGCACTGAAGGTCAAGTGTGAGAAATGGTGGAACTTTGAGCTGTTGCCCATTGGTATGGGTAACCTTAATACCAACCTAGAAATAGATTAATTACAGGCTGTTATCTGACAGGAAGTACAACAGTGTTATGGGAAACTAAGGAGCAGTGGATGGGAGATAAACTGGCAAGAAATAAGACATCTACAATACTGCCCAGAAGCATTGGTTAAATGTATAGTAGTGCTGAAACTGTGGGAGCAATGAAAGAGGGAATAGTTAGCAGGAAATACAGGGCATTAAGAGAAAGTAAATCAGAGACATATCATACAAAACTTATAGGAAACTGGAAAAAGATACCAGGTGAGGCCAATTTAGAGGCTTGCTGGACAGAAATTTGCTCCATTTAAAAAAGTAACAAAGTCAAGGAAGTTTCAGATATTTCTCTGAAAATGTTTATATAAATATTCTTATACACCAACAAATAAATAAATAAAATGCACCCAAATTCATGCCGAAGATGTTGGAGAAGCAGAGGTGAGGAAGAGGGATCTTGGAGTCATATGTTTTGGGATGCAAACATTGAAAAGTAAGAGAGATCTAGTAAACTTGGCAAAACAAATAATAGGGATAGAGTAAGGAGAAAGTGAAGAGAATTATTTAATAGGCCAACCAACAATAAGAATGGAAAGCACAATTAGATGTGATCTGCTGGCATCGGTGTAGATAATATCTAAAAAAATGATAACAGGCATTGGAAAAGACAAGATGAGCCTTCTTTGGGGGAGATACATCAGTTAATGAGTAAACTTAAAAGAGCTGAAGAAGGGGTCAACAAGGGAGATTAAGTCAATACCACAAAAAGAAATGTCAAATATGGGATGAAATAATTAGAAATGAGCAGGTAAGGGAAACTGTAAGCTACAATGCACAAGAAGGGACTTAAGCTGTATGAGTTAACATATCTGATCTAGATGAAAGAAAAGAAATATGTACACAGTTGTTTTAGAGAAGAGATAAACACTTTTGTATTTTCAAGATACTTGGTTTTGCTCCTGATAAGAGAGATATAAGAACTGGCAATGCAGAATGTGTAAAGAATGAGCCAATTTAAATAAAGAGACATTATAATGGAAAGATGTAACTTCTGGAACTGGATTATGGCCTATGTGTTAAGAATGTACAAGCAATAAACAATAATCGAAAAATGATTAATCACTAGAAGAATGTTGTGCATCATGCATGAGGATTGCACAGTGTTTGTTTAAAGTTAAATGGTTAATAAAGCATTAAATTAAAAAAATGCTGTGCTCTTATCAACCGAGATATATAACATGGCCGTCATTTTTCCTGCCAGCTAAATACCTTATTTTGAAATACCCTACCCAATAAATGAATGAGCAGTACAAAAAGCAATGTTCAGCATATTTGGGCATCAAAAGGGCATCATTCTTTTGGAGGTGGTTACAGCACCTCACTGTTTGTCATGGTTAACAATGACAAGAAATATACTGCTGCATGTTTGCAGGGTTGGTATGTCATTAGTTGTGGGTTACTTAGTGGTTGTGATTCATATGTCACCTCATCTCACATTTGTCTTAGAAATTAGAATCAAACACAATTTACCAAGAAGTGATATTATCTATGCAAGGAACATATTGTATAGGGATGTACTGCACAGGTTCTGATCCAAAACAAAACAAAGAGTTTAGTGTAAAGTATGGAGAGGTAATGTACATAACTTGTGCTGTTACCTGTCCCCATCAACTGACATTTGCTGTACAGTAGAACCTCCATAGTTGATCACCTCCCTACATAGACCACCTCCTTAAGTTGAACTAATTTTCATAGACCAGACATACACCACATGTACTCAATGGAAGACCAACCTCTATATTGACCACCTCTGTAAGTTGTATCTTGACCACTTGGACTGTGACACACAATATTAATTTACCCTCTATAACTTGACCAGTTGAGTCCACTCTACACCAAGGGGTAGAAGGTGTGGGCTTTGCCCCTTAGTTGTATTATTTTTTCATTAGTATAAGTTCTTTTTTCATGTTTTATTATTACCACGTGTTGGATTAGGCCTACTGTCCTATTGTTTATCACATGTTGCTGAAGATTTTTTCAACATGAAGGACCAGTCTGAATCGTAGGTACATCCTACAATTACTGAAAAATTTTACAGTTAATCGAGACATGAAGGCCCAAAAGAAAGAAGAGCTGACAGTAAAGGAAAAGGTTGATCTTCTACATTTTCTGGAAAGCAGCAGCCAAAGAAAGACGGCGGAACATTTTGGTGTTAACAAGACCACAGTTAGCAAAATCCAAAAATGTAAACATGAGTACTTGGAGAGATATGGTAAGAAAAGCGGAGACCTGCAGTGAAAAAGAAGGGAAACTTCCCTTGATGAAGTTAATAAAGCCACATTAAGCTGGTTCAAACAAATGAGGGCAGATAATGTCCAAATGTCCAGGCCGATGATCCAAGAAGTTGCTAAAAAATTTGCACAGGAATTTGGAGTGGCAGATTTCCAAACATCAAGTGGTTGCCTCAAGAAATTTAAACTGCAACACAAGATCTCCCAGAAAGTCTTGTGTGGTGAATCCAATGAAGTTCCAGTAGAAGTTGTGGAACAGTTCATCAAAAAGTTCCCGGACTTTGCCAGAGGTTTAAAAGATGATGACAGCTTTAATGCTAACGAGTGTAGACTTTTTTTCAGGGCAATGCCTGACAGGAGCTTCGTCATGAAGGGTGACAAATGTAAGAGCAGAAAACTTTCCAAAGAACATTTCACAGTTCTGCTTTGCACTAGCTCAGCCAGAGAGAAACAAAAGCCCTTGGTGATTGGTAAATCGGCAAAGCCATGCGCATTCAAGAACCTGAAGCCCAAAGACCTCCCGTCACTTGGAAATCAAACAAATGTGCATGGATGACAGGTGCCATATTTGAGGAGTGGGTAAGGGTTATTGACTGAGAAAAGAAGAAGAAATGGTGTGTTCTGTTGACAGGAGACAACTGTCCTGGCCACCTGCAAGTGAATCATCTCACAAACATGATACTGAAATTTCTGCCTCCAAACACAACCTCAGAAATCCAACCTCTTGACCAAGGCATTAACAAAACATTTAAAATGCACTACCAAGCCCAGCTCCTGCAGTGGGTCATTACTAAAACACAAATCTGTGGTCCGCCTGTGGAAACAACTTCATCCACTGGATCAGTTAATGCTCTGGATGATGTCCTCTGAATCAGTTTTGCTTGAAATAAAGTTCAGCCAGAAATGATACAAAAGTGTTTCAAGAAAGCTGAATTTGTCGCAACCCAAGAGCATGATGTTTTGGCCGCATCAGACAGTCCGTCAACCATGGCAGAATTTGAAGAAGTAGATTTTGAAGGTTTTGTTGCAATGAATGAGGAGGCAACCTGTAATGAACCTGACCCAGAAGCAATTTTCCAAGCGATATTGACCAAAGTACAGACTAGTGTAAAAGTGTATGAAGCAGCTGATGAAGTGGAAGTAGCAAGTGAGGATGACACAGAAATTGCAGAGACTCCAAAAGAAGAGGATGTCAGGCATCTGATAATGCAGCTGAAGTAATTTACTGTGGAAAAATGCCCAGGTATGATGAGTGGTGTAACCAGTGATGAGAGTGCTTTCTCCACTTACCTTTGTAATAAGAATAAGAAACAGACCAAGATTGACTCTTTTTTCAGAAAGAATGATTAAACCATGAGAAAACAGTAAATGTATTGATTTTGTATGATACTGTATGTATGATTTTACTGTGTTTTGATTATGTATCATTTTGTAAGATATTCTCTAATAAAAGCTGTACAAGAAAGTAAAGTGCATGTACATATCAGTAGAGTAGGCCTAGTTCCTTGTGTTGGCCACCTCCGTATGTTGACCAGTTTGCTACAGTCCCTTGGGTGGTCAACCTACAGAGGCTCTACTGTATTTCTTTTTACTCTGTGGTCTAAAACAGTCTTCTCAAAGCACTACCTATCATATTGCAGGCACACAGGCCAATAGTCCTTTCCAAGATTATATAGATAGTGAGATAATATGATGATTAGTATAACTGTTATAATTATTATAAAATCAACTAACCCTGGTGCACTTCTCTTTATTTTTCCCAAGATGCTGTGAGTTGCCTGAAGTGTGCAGAGGATTTCTGGTCCAATGACAAACGAAATATGTGCATCCCAAAAGTTTTTGACTACCTGTCCTATGAAGATCCTATTGGAGCCACATTAGCTTTTTGCTCTTTTAGCCTAGGTATGCTGACAGTTTCCATTCTCTGCATTTTTATTAAGTTCAAGGACACTCCCATAGTCAAGGCTAATAACTGTGAACTCAGTTACTTCCTGTTGTTGGCTCTTACACTCTGCTTCCTTTGTTCTTTGATCTTCATTGGTCGTCCCATGAAACTGAACTGCATGTTTCGTCAAGTAGTATTTAGTCTGACATTTTCCCTGTGTGTGTCTTGCATTCTAGCCAAAACTGTCACTGTGGTGATTGCCTTTAGTGCCACAAAGCCGGGCAGTAGGCTGAGAAGCTGGGTAGGACCAAGGGTATCCATTTCTGTTGTCATCATTGGGTCACTAGTTCAGGTGATCATATGTTTCGTCTGGTTGTCTGTTTTGGCTCAATTCTCAGAACTCAACAAGAGCTCAGAAGATGGAAAGATAATCATTGAGTGCAATGAAGGGCCAGCATTAGCCTTTTGGAGCATGCTGGGATACCTTGGCTTCCTAGCTGTTGTCTCATTTGTGGTTGCCTTTATAGCCAGGAACATACCTGGTAGCTTTAATGAGACCAAGTACATTACCTTTAGCATGCTTGTGTTTGTCAGTGTGTGGCTGTCATTTATACCTGCATACCTGAGCACCAGAGGAAAGTACATGGTGGCTGTGGAAATTTTTGCCATCTTAGCTTCTAGTGCTGGAATGTTGGGCTGTATATTCTTACCCAAGTGCTACATCATAATACTGAGACCAGAGCTAAATACCAGAGGATATATGGTAGGGAAAGGTGACACTAAACTATAGCAAATGATGGTTGATATGTAACTTTTGATTTTAAACTGCTTGTTAATTGGCCCTAACCTTAAAACTACACTGGTGTATAGAAAGAGTTCAATGAAAGTTAATTTTGAAATTGCTCTGAAAATACTGTCATAAAGTCATTCTGTGCAAATGGGAATACTGTGATCCTGGGTAGTTTCTGAAATATAATGTCTTAACCAGAATGGATGTTCTAGATGATGTCGTACCTAACCTGCTAAGTAAGAAGGACCATGCTACTTGTACTACTAGTCAGAGCTGAATGAAAATGTTCCTGATCAGCTACATATCTTCATGGCATTCAGAACACAAGTTTTAATAACCATGTAGCAAAAAGAACCTGTTATCTGAAAGTGGCTTTTTACCACACGTAATAAAATAAACTTTTGCTCTCAGACAAATACAAAACTTGCCTTTTTTTTTCTTCAGTTTGCAAACGTGTATGATTTATATGATTTATTTATTTAAAGTGACTGTTTTTCTTTGATGGGCATGCCCCCCCCCACCCACCTCCCCACACACACACACACACACACACACACACAAACACACACACACACACACACACACACACACACACACACACACACACACACACACACACAAATGCAGATACATGCTAGATTAAATAACTAATTCCAAGCCCAATAAAACCCAGAAATAAAACAATCTTCCCTCACAGTAATCTCAGAAGGAAATGGCTATTTTTATCACTGAAAAAAATATTTCCCCATGTGCTAAGTAAATAAACGCCCTCTAATGGTTTATATACATTATTCCTTCTAACAGAGAATGGTTCATTTTTCTCCACTTTCACGTATTTCCTTGTTCCCAAGACAGAGTGATTTGTTTTGATCCTTTTTCAATCAACAGCTCCTTTGCATGCATGATTGCTTGTTTGCCTCAATTTTCTATCAGTTGTGATTACTGTGTTCCACCACCATAATTGATAAAAGCTGCATTGCTAGTGACCTAATTTTTTTAAAGAAATTCATGAAAAAAATAAAAGAAAACCATGGGGTGAATCTCACCACAACACTGTAAAGCCACTACACCTATGTAAAGTAGTACATTTTACATTTTGTGTAGGAAGGTTCGGTGACTTTTTCACTGGGCAGCAGTTACTTGTTGGGCATGGTGGTAAATCCAGGTTATCTATGTTTCACAGATGTGGTATTGATGGAGGTGGTTTTGAGAATTAACTTCAAAAATTGCAGTACTGGTGCAAACTAGGGTGAATGAATAACACATCTAAATATTGTTTCTGTTTTTAATGACAGCAGAGCTTCAACATTTTTTTTTCTTTTTTGTTAACCTTTTGTATTAAAATTTTCAGCATATAATAAAAACAAACAAAAATACCACAAAATATATCTGGTTCTCACAACTTACACTAGTAAACTAAGAACCAAATAAACAGATTAAACAAATTGCACAGTCTTAAAACAGAAAGTAGCACATTCCTCGGGGACAGTTTTGGGATATAATATACAAATCTTAGTCCAAATTAGGGTAGGTTAATGTCAACTTCTCTGTGATGCTTTCCATTCAGTGAATTTTTTAAACCAAAAACTGGCTGAATCCCAAGTAAACCAGCATAACCAAACCAAAACTAAACCAAAAACACTGGCAGCCCAAAAAAACAGAGAAAACAGCTTTAACATAAAATTTTTTTTCAATGCTTTCATCAAAAAGACTTCTGCAGAAAGACAATTACATCTCATAAACCTTCCCGTATAAGGCAGTATTCAATTAAACACTAAGAATAATTAACTAATGAAAACCTAATATCTAATACTATACTTGTTTAAAACAATATAAAATGTTATAATTGTTAAATATGTTATAATTGTTAAATATGTTATAAATATTAAATAGTCAGTTTCCTTTGGAATGAAAAAAAAACATTTAGCATTAATAACATAATTTAAGCCAGGGGGACTATCAGATGCGAGTTTAATTTGCCACTCAGTCTCCTTTCTCTCAACACTATTTTTATGGTTGCCACCTCTCAAGTCTTGTCTGACATGATCTAAAATAGTAAAAGTAAATTTTCTGTAAGAAGTACATATAGCAGAAAGCCTATATAAAGCATTAGTTTCATACTTTACTTTCAGTGCATAATAATGCTCTTTAATTCTCTTATTGAGGCTTCTAATAGTCACACCTACATAAAATGCAGGACAACCAGAACACAAAGCTATATAAACTATATTAGTTCTACTACAAGAAAATCTAGCTGGAATACAATAATATAAGTTACAGGATCTAACGTAAGGTATGCCTCTTCATGAATGTACCTACAAACACTGCAACTATTACACTTAAAAGTGCCTTTAGACTTAGATGTGATCGGTAGGGAAACATAAGTGTCATGAATCTCCAACATATTTTTTATGCTACCATCTTTCTTATAAACAAAATAAGGTGTTCCACTAAAAACAGGAAACAAATCACTATTCCCTTCTATAATGTTTCATTTATCCTGTATAATAGACTTAATAATTCTACTATCAACTGTCATATCTATACAGCATCTGGGTACCAAGCTAGCATGATTATGCTCTTTATCTAACATCTTTTTACCCCTAAAACCTTCCAAAAGTATAGGTGGAAAACCTATGCTACATCTTCTAATAATTTCCTGACCTACTTTTTGGACTAAATCTAAAGAATAATAATGTCAAGAAACAAAATATTAAATATTTTTATTGCAAAGGAAACTATTTAACATTTATAACATATTTAACAATTACAACATTTTATATTGTTTTAAACAAGAATAGTATTAGGTTTTCATTAGTTAATTGTTCTTAGTGTTTAATTGTTTAATTGAATTACTGCTCATCGTTATCTCATTGGATAGTTTGCATTACTTATATGAGAAGGTTTATCAGATGTATTTGTCTTTCTGAAGAAGTATTTTTGACAAAAGCGTTATGCCCTATGCAGCACGATTGAAAAAGCTAAGACTGTTCTCTGCTGCATACCGCTTTCTCAGAGGCGATCTCTGTCTAACGTACAGAGCCATGTCCAACCCAGAATTGTTGAACATGCTCCATCTTAGCAAAACCAAATCTACTCGAGCTACACGCTCTAGGGATATAAACCTCAACACAACAATGAACAGAACATGCTGGGGGGATAGATTCCCTTCGCAGAGACTTCCCTTACTATGGAACAGGGTCCCGATCTACATAAGACAGAGCCCCTTACTATCACTCTTCAAGAGGAACCTTGACGAGTGGATGGGTAACAGAAAGTTCACATCAGGGATCACACCAACAGCACTACTAGCTGCTAGTACAAGGGTCTAGGGAACTACTAAAGGGGCAGTGAATACTGCACAATGTGGCTGGGCTAATATATGCCTTCGGGCAGATAGCCCAGTACCAACCTATGAACCTATTAAATTTTTTTACATTAAAACCTTTTTCTCAGTTAGTTTTTTTGAGTTCCCAGTGTTTTTCGTTTACTTCTGTGCATTTTTAATTCTTGAACTTAGAATATAGCGTGAACATCTAATGGCTTAGTTGTATAGGAAGACAACCTCTTACAAATTACTCAATTGAGTTGTTGTATGGAACATTACTAAAACAGGTAATGCGATAAATAATGCAGTCTCTTTATGTGCATGGAACATTACTAAAGCAGGTACTACTATAAATGTTGCATAATCTTCATTTGCATGACCTTTACCTGTACAGTCAACCCAAACTTTAAGGTTCACTACTGCCAGGACAAACCATGTGCTAACAACAGTATCAGAAACAGAATGATAGAATAAGTGCAAAAAGAGTTTTTTCTTATGAGGTACTTGGGGACCTCTAATGTTCTCAGATGAAAAATGAGCATGGCCCAAGAAATGCAAAACTGCAATACACTTGTCTAAATTGAGTTTTGGTCAAAGGTAAAAAAGTACAGTTGTGTAAAATTTTTCCATAAGAATAGATGTCCTCATCTTTCACTGTTGCAGTATTCCTTACAGTAGGGATCCCCTGCCCAGGACAGCCTGACGTCCAGCCAGTATACCAAAGCCTTAGGTTGTAATAGGGACATCGTACATCACATGTATGCTCCTTGCACATGGAGTAGGGCATAAAGATGAAGTATGGACATACCTTCATCAAAATTGTAAAGCCCCAGTAGAAACAACAGTCCAAGGAGAAAAGAGGAGCATGTGCATCCAGAAGGAGAAAGAAACAGGAGGAGGAAGGAGGGAGCGAAAACTGCATCAGTAAAAAGGACATCTACAGTTACGGTAAGATTTTACACAAATGCACTATGTCCTTCTATATCACTGTTGCAGTATTCCTTATAGTAGGGAGAGTACAAAAGCTCGGGAGGAAAGTTGGGAGGAGGAGAAAGGTCCAGCAGAGCCTTCAAGAAAGCCATGCAAGATAGCCCTGGAAAATCCAGCTCTAGCCCTAGAAACCACATCCAACTTATAGTGCTTGGTAAAGGTATGCACAGGAGTCCAAGTAGCTGCCTCAAGAATAGAGTTATTATCCAATCCCTTGAAAAAACACCAGAAGAAGCCACAGTTCTAGTAGAATGGGCCTTAACAGAAGAAGGAAGACTCTTCCCATGAAAAGAGTAACAAAAGGAAATGGCATTAGAAATACAAAAATAAATGGTTTGCTTAGAAACAGACAACCCTAAAGACCTAGAATGAAAGGAAACAAAAAGTTGCTCAGATTTACGAATGGCTTTAGTTTTATCTGAACAATATCGGAGTTGCTTTGCCGATCCAAGAGCGTTCTCACTAGCAGACCGTGGAGAAGGGAAATAATGGACAAATAAATAAACTGATTTAGAGACACGTCATTACCCACCATGGGCATAAAAGAAGGATTACTACATAAAGACACCCTATCCTTATGAAAAACTGAAAAAGGAGGAACAACCATAAGGCCTGGGCTGCAGCTCAGACACCCATCTGGTTGAGGTAAGGGCCAAAAGAAGAACAGTCTTCCAAGAACAATGCTGTTAAGGAAGCTAAAGCTGCGGACTCAAAATGAGCCTGAGCCAATTTTTCCAGGACAAAATTAAGGTCCCAGGAAGGAGGCCTAATATGAAGGATGCCTTTAAGAAATTGTTTGACCTCAAATCTAGAAACCAAAGGAGGAGTCAAATGCAGACAAGCAGAAATGACTGATAGGTGGGCTTTAACAGAAGAGTATGCCAACCCAGCATTGAATGATTCACACAAATAAGACAGAACCAAGGAACTTCCACAGAAAGTGGATCCAGGTTACAGGTAAGATATCAAACAGATAGTCGCTTTCATTTGGATAAGTAAGATTTCCTGGTAGCGGGTATCCTCTCCTCCTGCAGAACCTGAAGAATGTTCTCAGAAAAAAAGGTGCCTAAATAGGATCAAAACTCTATCACTCACAGTGTCAATTGAAAAGTGGACAAGTGGGTATGGATGACACCCCTTGTCTTGTGTGAGTAGGTCCACCCTGTGAGACAATGTATGATGATTGCCATTGGCTAAACGCAGCAGAAGACAGAATCAATGCTGTCTGGGCTAAAAGGGAGTCACCAGCAAGATTTTGGAAGCATTTTGTTCTGTCTTGAACAACATCCTCAGTTTGACAGTAAGGGGAGGCATAAAGAAACATCCCCTTGCAGGGAAAAAGATAGGACTTCCAAGCCAGAGGCCAGGGACCCTGGTGCAAAAGAGAGGAAGTTGTCTCTTCAGAGGGGAGGGCAAAAAGATCTACCTGAGGAGTACCCCACTGTTTGACAATGTCCAGAAACACATCTCTGTGAAGCATCCACTCATGAGTCTGTGTTATGGACCTGCTCAGAGTGTCTGCCACAGTGTTCTGATCTAAAGGAATATAAACAGCCTGAAGAGTTACCTGATACTAGACAGCTAGATCCCAAACCTGAAGAGCTAGTCTGCACATGATGTAAGATCATGTCCACCCCTTCTTTGTTCATAGGATCATAGAAGATTGCTAGGCTATCGACCTGGCGGTCATTTTAAGCCTAGCCGTTTCATCCCAATGTAATAGCATGAAAATGGTAGTCAATACCCAAGATTGCATTCAGTGATGACTAAGCATGCCCAGGAGGGCTGTGGGTGCTATCCCCAGTAAGAATTTATGGTGCCCCATCTACTCATCCAGGTTCCTCTTGAACATTGTCATAGAGGTGCTCTGTTTCACATGAACTGGTAGCCTGTTCCAAAGAAGGGGAAGTCACTGGGAGATAAATCTGTCCCTCCAGCATGTCCTATTTAAGTCACAGGCCATATTTAGGTCTCTGAAATGGGTAGCCCTAGTCCCGTTTGATTTACTGATAAGCAGCGAGTTCTTTAGGTTTGGGTCTTGGATTGCTGTGTAGGCCAGGCATAAGTCTCCCCTAAGAAGTCTATACAACACGGAGTAGTGCCAGGGACTTTAGTCTGTCTGTGGTTGAGGGACAGTTGATGAATCCTCTACTGAAGCTCCAGCTTGAGGCAGGAGAGAAGAGGAATCAGAAAATCTAAAGGATGGAAATGTTGAAGCCAGACTGATTTCAAGAACCACTGAAGCTTTCTCATATGAATTTTGGCCATAGGAAGTATAGGAATAGTGGAAGTCATGTATCCCAGAGCCCTTAGAAACTCTCTGGCTGTAATGG
>NC_056739.1:480223637-480318637 GCF_019279795.1 Protopterus annectens
CACAGCACAAACAAGCAGAGGTAAAAAAAATATTAATTTTACTCATTTCCTTCCTCTTTCAGACATCCATAATGTAAGTTTTGCACATATCTGTATGTGATACAATATTTTTGGGGGAGGTATGTCCATATTTGTGGAGTTTTACATCCCATTCTGTCTGTGTAGACTGGACGGTCATAGACACGGAATGTACACTGATGCCCTTCTGTCTGATTGGTCAACCTGTCTCATTTGCATAAGATTCCCCTGCTTATGAGGTAACTTGCATTCCACGGAATTTTCCTTGTATGTGCGTGCTTGTGCTAACAAGCATTTACTGAATCCAAAGTTGTTCACGCTCGTGTATGTATCACACCATGATGCGTACATGAAAAAAATCATGTAGGCTTTACTGAATTTGCCCCAGTGTTTGAGTAATGAAACAATATATTTTGACTAAGCAAACAGGGAAGCCAGAGGAATGAAAAACCTAAATTCAGTGCTACTATTGCAGTAAGTGACTAACCCTGTGACATGACATTAGGAAGCTTGCTCTTTATCATATTGTGTTCAAGTACTATTTTGTTGCCATCTCAACTGTGCACATATCTGCACCACTGTGCTTTTCTTGGTTTCAGTCATCCTTCTCTCTTTTGCTTACCCCCCACCATCACAGAAAACACCTACGACTGGTATTTTTTCAGTTTTCTTCACTAACAGGTTGGACTAACCAATCAGGCCAGAATGAATCTCAGAAGTGTCACTACCTGCTATCAGGTGCACACAACTTGGAAGACCTCTTAACATATACCTGTATATAAACACTGTCAGTGAGTGTTTTCTTCAAAGAATGTAGTTTCTATAGGAAGAGAGAGACCCAGACACAAATCTAAGATAAGCTAGAAAGCTCCTGAAATAAAGTGGATAAGACTTTGTCAGACAACTAACACTAACAAATCCAACCTGTCATCTGCTTGCTTTGCAATTTATCTATCAAATTTTTCAGAAATTCTACTTTGTAAGATCACCTGCCTTTACTCTGGCAGCTTCTCATGACATCAGCATTTCCAGTTTCTGGTCTTCCATTTTGCCTCTGACAAAATTCTAAATGACAATCGTTTAACTATGGTTTCATAGTTTTCTTCTACAGAATATCTTTTATTTATTTGAATTTGTTTTCCAGGAGGTATACTAGGCCATGGTGAGCCAGTTTTCAGTAGAGGCCCAGGGAGAAGAAAAAAAAAAAAAACACGATAAAGCTACAGAATCAAAATACAGAAATCGAGCAGTGATGGTACAGAAGAGGTGATGCATACTAGTTATACAGATGTTTGATTTTAAATATGCAAGCCAAACAAGAATACAACTGATTACTTGGGATAATAGCGAATGTGGGAACAATACAGTATTACAGATTTGCAGTAGAGAGGGAAAGATGGAGAGCAGCAGATTAAAGATACTGAAAGTAAGGTACAGCCATAGAGTTATTGTTATGTAGGCATCAAACATTAATAGAAGATATGGTAGGTAACTGATGTAGTAGTTTGTGTGTGGCTGGGTGGCATAAGTAGGACTTAGTAAGTTGGAAGCACTGAATGTATATGAAGAGTCTGAGCTGTAAGTGAGATGGGGTGGAAAAAATAGGAAGGCTATGAATATTGGATTTTATTTACAGTTAGTGCTGGTACATATACATAGCCAATGGGAGAACAAGTCCTGTTTCAGCAAAGTCAATGCATTCTAGAACAGAAGCTTGGGTTATCTTACAAAGACCGAGGTGCCAAGGGACATGGATGGTTCCGAGTGAAAAGAAATTGAACTGAGCTTGGACCTGACCACATAGTCACGACCCCAGGAGACCTCTGGTGCCGAAGCCTCGCAGGAACTAGAGACAACTCTCGGAACCAGAAATGAGGAGGCTACCGGAACTGAAGCAGTCAACACCAGAGGAGTCAGAACCGAGGGCTCCAAGGTCTTGATAGGAGCTGGAGGAGAAGGATACGGAGGTGTTCTAGATAGTCTAGTTCCAAGGCCAGTGTGGCTAGGACCCGAGGATAACCCCCTAGTCATCAGGAGCTGATCCACTAGTCTCAATACATTGGCCTCAGACTCTTAGTAGATCGAAAAGAAGATGAGAAGGGAGGAGGACCTTGCTTCTGAGTGGCATGTCTTTGTATGGATCAATGGACAGAGAATATTTAGTTCTTGGTAGTTGTAATAGCTTCAGCACTGAGGTATCTGTTGGTGACGAAGCAGAAGTTGTTTCTTGTTCAGAGGGGGAACTTGGGTCTCGAAGCAGATAAATCCTCCTGTGCTGAGGAACACTTTGGTGCCAAGGATGACTTCGGTAACTTATTTTTCGCTTCCAAAGACCCTGGAACCGAAGAAGGCTTTTTTTGCGAAACAGAGGAAGATGAGAAGGAAGTGCTAGTTTCAGGTCTAGGCTCAGATAAGGCCTAGTCAAAGTTAGTTTTAAGAAATCCTTTTAAAATTAATTTGTTCTTTCTTTCTGTTAGGGTTCACGTAGAGAACCTGTGACAGGTTGGGAAAAATCCATTTACAAGAAGACTGCTCAAAACAGTATACACAATGAATGGCGAGCTGGAAGATACGGCAGAGTCAGTTTCGAGGTTTGGAACCAAACACACCGTCAAGGATTGGGTGAAGACTGACATCAGATGCTTAGGTTTTGCTACATTAAAGAGCATCTGACTGATCGAAGAGGTCTATTTGGTGAACAGAGAGGAGAGGGGGCAGGAAAACTAGAAGTCTTATAGCTCAGCTTATGAGCTGTGGTTAGTTGCACATATGTTGGATGTTGGGGAAGTTCTAGCCAGTTCAGACAGTGATATGCAGTAGTGAGGAGTGTTTGGTGCTAGTTACAAATTTTGAGATTTTATTGCAGCACGAGTCCAGTTTGGATTTAAGAGAGGACTGTACATTAGTAAGGAGAGGTGAACTATACAGCAAGGATGGAAGTAGAAAGGAAGGAGGCAAGAGACAGTCTTGCTGCATAGATGATTTGTGCCTGTCCAGGATGCCTAGTATCTGGTTTTTTTTTTTTTTTTAATATGTTTGTGTTAATATGTAAGCTTGTTACATGGGTCTACTTCAAGGCAAGTGTTGTGGAGTTGATAGTAAATTAGTTTTTGGTCAGGGGGTTTTCTTTTTTTTTTTTTTTTTTTTGGAGGTGAATAATATGACTTTGGTTATTACCATTGAGGGCTAAATGGTTACTGCACATCAGGTTAAAGTGGAGGTGAAGGCATTTTGGGTGAGTAAGTAGTTCTGAAGTAGAAATGGCCATGCAGGCGATGGCGGAGTCATCTGTATACTGGATGACATTAGCATGGGGTATTCTGGTATGATGAAGAGCAGTGGACCTAGTTATAGACCCTTGTGGGACTCCAGTATTGATGTTGAGGAAAGGACAGAGGGATTGGTGCCATCTGGCTGCTTGTTGGCTATCTGTAAGGTAGCTGGAAAACCAACCTACGGCAGGAGAAGATATGCCTAAACTGGAGAGTTTGGTCAGAAGAAGTGGGTGGGAGATGGTATCCAATGCCTTGGAAAGGTCAAGAAATAGTGAGGAAACAAGGTATACCGAGTCTCTAGCATGGCTGACTGTATCCAAGAAAGATATAAGAGCAGTGGTGGTGCTATGACTAGGTCTAAACCCATGTTGGGTTGGGGAGAAGAGGTTGTGGTATAGTAGGTAGTTAAGTAGTTGGCTACAGATACATTTTTCCAGAATTTTGGAGATGGGAGAGAAGATGGCAATTGGACAGAAGTTAGATATATCATAATTGTTTCCATCTTTGGAAAATGGCATTTATCCTCGCTCACCACAGATGGGAATGAAAGACTCTTGAATGGATCTGTTTAGGATAGGCTATAGTGTCTGCTAATTTTTGGTGGAATTCTGGTGGCAAGTTATCTGGAGCATTTGATCCAGGTTTAAGTTTAGGCAGGAGTTTTTTTTATGGTGGAACTCTGTTAACCAGAACTCAAGCAACCAAAGCTCTCAAGCAACCAGAAAAAAAAAATCTAAGAAATACAGTAGTTTTCATGTGTTGCACTTTCTACACACACACCCTCACCCGCAGAAACATACCTTAAGTTTTTAGAGTTTTAAAAAGGAAGATAGGTATAATAAACTCCCTCTCTCTCCAACCCAAGAAGAAGTCAAACCAAACAGTATAGGGTACAGTACTAGTCAGGCTTATTTTTACTAGTAATTCTCAAGCAACCAGAAACTACAATTATCCAGCATCTACCAATCCCCATGGGTGCCGGTTAACCGAGAGTTTACTGTACATGTACGAGAAAAGTTTGGTCTTGAAGAAGATGGGTCTGGGGGCAGTGGGTTGATTAGTAGAAAGGTGGCAGTGAAGTTGACTATACTGTTTTTAAAAGAATGAATTAGAAAGTGAGGCAGTTTCAGCTGGGGCCATATCTGGATCAGGAGAGGGATTATCACTTTTGCCAGGGTATAACAGAGAGGTATAATAGAGAGTTTATGGACCTCCAAAACTGATTAGGATTTTGCATATGGTCATTTTGCAGACTAATGTAGGGGTCTTGTTTGTTTTTGGTGACAAGTCGTTTACTTGATTATGCAGTTGTTCGTATTGAGCGAAGTCTGCAGGGTTTTTACTTGTATGCCATAATTTCCAGGCCTTATCCCTAGATTTTATAAGTTGTTTGGTGGATTTAGTAAGGAGCAAGATTGTTGAGTACATGGAAGAATGTTGAGTTAAAGAATTCAACAGCACCATTCAGCAGTAGGACTTCAAGTGGATGCCAGTTGATATTTCGTAGAATATCATTAAAAGTATAGGTATAGATAGGTCTCTCCCTTTTTAATTTCTCCATATCTTTTGGGTTTCTAATACCATGACGGGAATGGACCCCATACAAAGTACAACTGACGTTCATGAAATTAGTATTGTTTCGCTCTTTGATGTCAAAGTGCTCTTTACAGCACCTGCAACAAGCCCAGTTAAGGACTCCTCCTGCAGTTCACATGGAGTTACCTGTATTGGTAGCTTATCTAAACAGGATTATAGACTCTTCTTTATAAGATCTGTAGGTCCTACTACTATTGGAACTATCTGGGTATCCTTCTTCCACATTGCTTTCATTTCTGCTTGCAGATCCTGATATTTTATAACTTTGTGTCTCTCTGTACACAGGACACTGTAGTCACTGGGTGTGGTGATTTCAATGATCAATGGTACTCTTGTCTTCTTTTCTTGGACTACTATATCTGGTTTTCTAGCATCTATCTTTTGAATTGTTGGTAATGGATGATCCCATGTAATGCAGACTTCATCATTTTCTATGATGCTTTGTGGCTCATGTTTCCAGCGTTTTTCAGCCACTCCAAAACCATAATGTTTGCACAATCCCCAGTGCAACTGTCTTGCCACATTGTTATGCCTTTCAGTATATAGTCCTTCTGCCATTAGTATGTCACAAACAGCAACGAGGTATGCAACAGTTTCCAATTCGGTTTTACAAAACCTACATTTGTCTGTTTCTCCCACATGTTCAATGGACTTTGTAAACCAGCGTGTACGCAGACCACTATCTTGATCTGCCAATATTAACCTTTCTTCTCTTGGTTTGAATTCACCTCTCCTTAACCATTTCTGCATTCGACCGTGATCAGCATGAGGTTCTTCCAGAACTTTTCTATACTTGCAACTATATTTACGCATATTCCTCACTTCTTGCCTTTTCATTTGATCCTTCACCTTATATTCTTTCTTTTGTTTTTTTGGCGTATTCAGCTGCTGCCTGATTTTTTTTACCTATTTCTGGTTTGATTTACATTCCTGCTTGACACCGATATGCTTCTGCTAAGTTAAGCAGGGGAAGTCATCTTAGATTTATTCTCCTCATGTTTCATAACTTTCACTACGTTAGGTCTCTGGTATGCTTATAGTGGTGTATATTAAGCACTGGAGTTGGTTTGCGAATTATGTATGCCAGTAAGTGATCACTAATGCTGTTAGGTAAAGTGTCAGTGGAGGAGATTTTGCTAGGGTCAGAGACTAGGATCCATTCTAATACTGAGGTATTGTTTTTGTTGGGTCTAAGTATGGCAGGAATAAGTTGGGTGTACTTAAATAGGTTGATACTGCTTGCTGGGTGATTATGCATGACATACAACCAGTTAATATTCACATCACCAAGTACGATTTTTCATTCTCTATATTTTTGATGAACAGGCTAGTATTTCTTCAAGTATTGGGATGTTGTTACCTGGGGGATATATGTGGCTATAATCCAGATACTTTTACTGCTATTCATTTTCAAGTAGGACATTAGTATTTCAGCTGTAGAAAATGTGGACATTAAGTATTATGGTATATGAGAGCAATGCCCCCCCATCTTTTTTTCTGGGCCTATCTGTTCTCAGGCAAGAAAAACCTGTGGAAGGAAATCAAAGGTTTTAATACAAGATTTGATCCAAGTCTCCATTGCTACTACCATATCTTGCTTATAGTGTTCAATCCAGGCATGCAGATCTGTGATTTTGTTTCTGATGCTTTAGAGGTTGATGGTAGTGAGGTTAAGGGTTTATGACAGTTTTTGTAATAAAGAGGAGAGTGAGTGGGTCCAGGATTGGGATGAATGTCACCACATAGCATCAGGCTGTGGTAAGGGATTAGTGGGTTGCAATTTTCTTCTGTGTATTCATGTATGGAGGTCAGTTTTATTTTAGTTTTTACATGTAAGGTTAGAATTAGCTTAGGGAAGAGGGTACTTGTTGCATACAGAGAGGGTGCTACATCAGAGAAGTGAGTGAATTTGGGCAGAAGAGTGGCAGTTATGTGAGTGGGCTTGATAATGTTCATGTATGGTTTCAGGTGAAGTAGCTGTAGAAAGAGGAAGGATAAAAAGAGTAAGTAGTGCTAAGTTGGTGATGAATTCATGTATGGAGGTCAGTTTTATTTTAGTTTTTACATGCAAGGTTAGAATTAGCTTAGGGAAGAGGGTACTTGTTGCATACAGAGAGAGTGCTACATCAGAGAAGTGAGTGAATTTGGGCAGAAGAGTGGCAGTTACGTGAGTGGGTTTGTTAATATTCATGTATGGTTCCAGGTGAAGTAGCTGTAGAAAGAGGAAGGATAAAAAGAGAGTAAGTAGTGCTAAGTTGGTGATGAATGGCATCTTGTGATGGAGGAGTACGCAGAGTAGTAAAGAGTAGGATTTATTTGTAAGATAAACTGGAAAGTGAAGACAGTGTGGTGGAGTATGGGGTAAGGGGTGAAATTGTCAATTATATAATTAGTGAAATGGGGAGAAGAATGAATTAGTAGAAAGTTATGATTAGTTGAGCACTACAGGTGGATGGAGCTTTGGATGGAGCTTTGGATAGGATAAATGTAACTGATGTTGGGTGGGAATGGGGGTAGGGGTAGAGGAGCAGAGTGAGCCCAAGCAAAGCAAGGGTGAATGGAGCAGCAGATTGCTATGCTTCAAAAAGCAACTATCAGTGGGACTTGCACTTAAGTTTATCAGTGAGGAATAGAATGTTTACAGTGGATAGGCTACGTGAGTAAGGACAGATGTTGATAATGTATGAAGTGAGCCCTTGGTTTGGAAAATATAGGAGATAGACAGCAAAGTCTTAACTTTTAGCACACTTTCCTGAAGTTAGTTTAGGTGCCAAAGTGATACAGAGACTAGGGAGAGAGATGAATACTCAGTGGGGTGGAAGAAAGGTGGTGGTGGATGGGGTTAGTGAGCCAAAAAATACATGTGCATGCCACAGCCTAGTTTAATTTGCAAAAAAAAGACAAAAATGCTTTTAACTCCAGGTGAGGAAGAAGCAATTGGGACACATGCGTATAAGCTTGTGATGGTGTTTTTTTTTTTTTTTGTTTCCTCCCATCCTTGGCTGGACAGCAATCCTTGTATCACTTTCAGGGTCAGTAGATAGAATTTCAGCCAGGTGTATGCAGGGGGCGACTGAGGTCACTTTTCTTCATTGGGGACTACTATGAAATAAAAGAGATGTAATAATAAGATAGTGAGCTTAGGGTTGTAAAATCTCTAGAAGAGAGAAAGCAATTAATGGAGGGGTAGTGAATATTATGGGCAAGCAGAAAGAGTGAAATAGAAGGCAGAGGACAGAGAGAGAGAGAGAGAGAGAGAGAGAGAGAGAAAGACTAAAGGTTGTAGGCTGGAGGGTGAGAAAGACAAAAGACAGAAGGCCCAGAGACAGGACTCCCGGGTTTACAGGTAGCAGTAGAAAGGGAAGACAAGACTAGCAGGGCATGAGAAGCTAGAAAGGATAGTAGCTTATTTTATAGCACAAATTTGGAAAATGGGGCCTTTAAGTAGGCACTGGGAGGGGAGAAAACACACAGGTAATAGAATAGTCAAGGGAAGCCAGCATTTACTTTAAGATTTAGAGTAGACAAAGGTAAGAGAACACAGAACATTGTAAGGTCAAGGGACACTAGCATTTAGTCAAGCTGGGAGAAGCAGAATGAAGAGAGAATGAAAAAACTTAAAAAGGATATCATTGCAGATCTACATAGGTCAGTAGATGGAATTTGCAATGAATTATAAGACATTTTGACTCAGCCATTTAAAATTCATCCTGATTACTTTTCCCAGTGAATGGACTTGTCTACCATAATGGCTCTTTTACCTAATTCTTTGCTGCTAGCTAGTTAACACTGCTATAACACATGCAGCCACCTAGATCATCACTTCATCATTTTCAATGCTGCTGTCATGATGGTAGAAAGCTGGAGAGAGAGACCAGTTTTTCTTATCCCCCAACAACAGTCTCCAACTTATTCTCTGAGATAATCAGCTGTTCTCACACAAGCCACAGTGGTACTCCAATGTAGTGGGAGTGCTCACAGTGGGAAGGCTGACACCATGGTAAAGAATGTCTGCAGGCATGACAGCAGACAGGAAGGCATATAGTGGCCAATGTTGGGAGAAATGACAAAAAGAGGAGCACAACACTGAGGTCATCTCCTGGCTTGGCATCACAGCCTTTGGAATGTGGTAGTCCATAGATCACCAAGCTGATAAAGCATTACTAAACAGTAAGAACAGAAGTCACAGCTACTCATAACAAAAACAGATACTGGAGTCCCCTTGACTGGGTAAGAGTAATGAGGATATAAAGAAGACAGATTTAGATCTGGGATGTTTCCCAGACTCACTGTGCTCCATCAAAATACTGTCCATTTTTGTTATTATAGGATAAGAAGGGGGACAACAATTTCTTTGCTGACAAAAACGCTTGTAAGGCCTTCCTCTAATGAAGGGTAATGCCAATGAACTCCTAATAAAGCATGAAGGTTGTACTTTTCGCCTAATCTGAAATTATCTACTAAAGGACGCTTTGTTTTGCTGGGGGAGGTGGAGATAACCTCACAATAACCATTATATCTCCACCAATCACTCCATTGATGTATTTGTTTTCTCCCAGAGAGGCAACTCACCAGCTTACTCGTTTCCCTGAAAGGAATGAGTCTGGTACCAGCAGTAATGGTGGACCTAAACAACAGTTTTTTTGGTACTTAAGTATTATCGCAACCACATTCAGTCTAATACAACCACATTCCGAGCAGGACAAGTGGCTGTTTTACAAGCAATCGGTTCAGAGATCGTACTCACCTTATTTTCTGCTCGACAAATGGATGGCCCACAAATTTGGAGAGGACAATGTTACCATCCATGTCACTAGCACATCATTTCAGGGTTTGATCGATGAGACGATCATAATTTTGTGTATTGCATGAGGCTTTATGTGCTCCATGTAGTTGCACTTACGGGAAAATATCAATATTTTTGTCGGCTTTTAAAGGCATAAACGGTTAACGGACGGTGTCAGCAGGGCAGTAAACAGCAGGGGTTTCTGATAAAGTACTGAGCAGTGAAGTCAGTAAATAACATTTTACAATGTCAGAATTCGTATCCTTCAGGAAACGCATGCGAAAGCAACTCCTGTTATTGTCACAAGTTTGTGCATGTTTTACAGCAGCTTAAGGAGACCTTACCAGACTTAATTATAAACCATTTTTTTAATTCTGCTGGTGTCAGCTGCTGTTTACAGCATGCAGATTTTATTGTCTAATGTGGGATACGACCATAACTTTCCTACGGGATGCTTAACATTTGTGGAACTCTGACAGTTAATTTGCCTAATGGTATGCCTTGTAGTTTCAATCGGTATTTACGTGGTTGCGATAATACGCAAGTACCATTTTTTTTCTGAATATGTGCCAAAAAGTCCCTCCACTTGGCCTCGAGTGACTTCTGCAACAGGCTGCCACAGGCGGCACATGCATGCTTTCATACAATTCGTGAGAGAGAGATAGGATGGCCAAATTCTGTGCTTCCATCCTACTGTGACTAACAACTCCAACATTTCTATCTTGAAATCATTTATAACCTTTGAGCAATACCAACACATACTATGAAAAGACACTATTTATGTAAAAATAGCTCATCATCTGTAGAAGCCAATTCCCTCCTATGGATACACAACAGTACAAAAATAAGGTATTCCAACTTAATCCACAAGGTTTAGCAAAGCTAATTCTGCACAGGCCTTTGTTACGACTGAAATCATAATGTAGTACTAATTCTGCACAGGGCATTACTGCTACACGTGTTGTCACAATTTGTCTTAGATGTCATGATACAATCCCAGTTCTATGCAGGAGTTACTTAGAGTGTTTTTACTGAGTGGGTTAAAGAACATAATGCAGTAATAGATTTGCACAGGGCTTTGTTGTTTCAGGTTGAAATAATAATGCAGTACTAGTTCTGTGGAAGGCTTTGTTTTTCAGTGTGTTGCAAAAAAGAAGGGACTTAAAGATCATGTGCAAAGGTTTTTCCTCTGCCATTTCTTTGTTTATGTATTTCCATCATGTCAAATGAACCTTCTGAAGCTAAAATTATGCATTTTTTTTACTTTAGTTACTTCAGTGGAACTATATTTAATAAGGTTAATAAACCTGTGTGTATTTTTTTGTCTGCTGAACAGCTGTCCAATTACTCCTGGAGTCTTGTCATCTGGCCCCTCTTTTGGATGACATAAGGAGTAGGCATGTTTTCTGTAGTCTGCAGCACATTTCAGTTCAAAAGAGACAGAATGCAACACAGTCATTCAGATAAACAGATAAAGGATCACTTCTTTCGGCTTTTCCCAGTTAGGGGTCGCCACAGCGGATCACCTGTCTGCTCACGATTGGCAGTGGAGTTTTACGGTGTAGAGTTGCCAGCCCAGTGCCCAACCTTCCATGGAAGGCACACACTCATGCCTAGGGCCAATTTAGAGTACCCAATCCACCTACAGCATGTCTTTGGGGAGTGGGAGGAAACCGGAGCACCCGGAGGAAACCCACGCGACCACAGGGAGGACATGCAAACTCCACACAGAAGGCACCCCAGCCGAGGATCGAACCAGAGAACCTCTTGCCTGCGAGGCAGCAATGCTAACCGCTGCACCACCATGGCTGCCCTAGATAAAGGATCACTGTTGGACCTTTTTCTTCTCTGTCAAATTCCACGAGAAAACATTTCTTATAAATGTAAGGCACTATTCACAAACAGTTCCAACTGTCAAAAACCAAGAGTTAGCGTCCACTATACTAAACATGCTTTTTTCCCCATTGCTGTCTTACTTGGGTACCCTGGCCCTACACAACCAAAATAAAGTACCCACTATTCCAGAATCAATGAGGATCTTAAAATGCACCCATTTAAACAAGTCCATGTGCCTGCTTTCCTAATGGCAATATCACCTAATCTCGAGGACATTCCATCTTCCTCTATTTGATCTTGCTTTACTCCTCCTCTCTGCTTTCCCACCGACTTGGAAATGTATTGTACATAATGCAAATACGGGTCATTTTTGACTGAATCTAGGCTACGTTTGCTGCAATATTTATCCTCTGTTTATTACCTCCAAACATCTTGTATGGTCTTAATTTCTGTACTTATCCATATAACATTCTACATTTTTGTACAACTGTAAAACTTTTAATCAGTGCATTACTTTGTAGCCAACATAAATAAAATATAAAGGATTAGGATTGGTTCTTGAGTATGACCAGCTTATTATGTGTTTGAGATATGGATGCCAAGAAATTCATCTCAAGAACGTAGCTGGAAAGGTGAATTTTGACATCCAGGTCAAGAACATATAAAAGATTATAATCCGTGATTCAATCAAAATTTTTAGTAGTGCACAGAGCTTTATTTGCTCCATATACCATCAGTTAGAGGAGGAAAAAAAACGAAAGAGAAACTGTAGGAGAGTGTTTTACCAGCTTTCAAATTCGATAAAGCACTTAGCACTATCAAACAGCGGCATACCTCTCAAATTCTTTAAATTCTGGACAAATACAAAAATAATGGGAGGTCAAAGTATCAAATCAGGGTCTGAGGTTATATACAGTGCTTAAATATCCACTTGTGCCTAGAAAGGGGAGTACAGCATTTGTCTCCAATTGGCTAAAAAAGAAATCTTGAAAAATACTAGTGTGGTTTAAAAAGATGCAGCCTGGACTACACTTCAGAGAGACACAAGCTGGTTACTGTGTACTAAAATATTACTCTAGTAAACTTGCCTATCCACTACAAAACATTTCTCCCCTCTGCTGCATCATCAGAAGATGGGGCTGGATGACATGGAATCAGGAAGTAATTAGACAGTTGTTCAGCACACAGTAAACAGAAATACAAGTTTATTATACTTAACATAGTTCCACTTCTTCTTTTGGCTTTTCCCGGTTAGGGGTTGCTACAGCAGATCACCTGTCCGCTCATGACTGGCAGTGGAGTTTTATGGTGTTGAGTTAACAGCCCAGCACCCAACCTTCCATAGAAGGCACACACACGCACATGCCTAGGGTCAATTTAGTGTGTCCAATCCACCTACAGCATGTCTTTGGGATGAAACCGGAGTACCCAGAGGAAACCCATGAGACCACAGGGAGGACATGCAGACTTCACACAGAAGGCACCCCAGCCAAGGATCGAACTGGAGAACCTCTTGCTGTGAGGCAGCAACGCTAACCGCTGCACCACCGCAGCCGCCCTAAAAACTACACATTTTAGGATTAGAAAATCCAGTTTACATAAGGGAATAATTCTACCAAAAGAAATGGTACAAAAACTTTTGCACTGCATCTTTAAACATCATAATTCAATACTAGTTTTCTGAAGTGCTGCTACAAGCTGAGTTAGATGGACATTACTACACAAAACTGGTTCAACACGTTTGTTACTTCAGAGACTATCACAAAGTAACTGAATTCATAATGCAGCAATAGTTTTGCATTACACTTTGCTGTGATCAGACAATACAATACTTCACTATATCAACATAGGGTTTTGCACTTTCACAGGGTGTTAGAAAATGAATTACATAATAATGCAGTACTAGTTCTATACAGGGCTTTGTTGTTGCACAGTATTAAAACAAAGTAACATCATACACAGTACAAGTTTTGTAGCAACCTTCATTATCAAAGTATAACACAAAGTGACAAACATAATGCAGCACTGACTTCGTAAAAAGGTTTTCCTGCTGGAGCACGGTCACAAATTGTCTTAAAGATCATAATGCAGTGGTAGTTCTGTGCAGGGCTTAGCTGTGTTTTGAGTGCTGTCACAAAGTGACAGACATAAAAAATGCAGTACTTCTGCATATGGTTTTCTTGTTGCACAATGTCCTATGCAGAAACAGTTACACAAGACTACAAACTGAGAATTTTTAATTCTCCCTTTGAAACCTATTCATTACAGCAAGAACTAACCCTCAAACAAGTTGTGCAAGGAAAAAGGGCTAAACTTAAATGCAAGAAGTGTACAACTTGTCACATTTTGCAAATTATTATCTCCCTCAAAACACAAAATAGCAAAAACCCCACTGCAAAATAATTAACGCAGTCAGGCATCTTGGAACCTAGGGTGATATTCCTTTCTCCGTTGACTAAGATGTATTTAGCACAAATAGTATCTAAAGTATTAACATCCAGATTAAAAGAAGTCATCATCCTTCTCTAAGCACCTCTAAATGTGACCAATTATGGATTACAATGCCCACAGAGCAGGAAGCACCTTTCTAGACATTTTAAGCAAGTGGAAATGCCATATTGGCTCCTAAACAAGAAGACTGCTGGGCCTGAATTCCTGAGCAACCAAGAAAGGCTTGAAGTGCTATCCCTGTACCTGGTTTCTTATAGGCTCTTGTGGGTGCTCTATACCTTGTATTCAGAGCCATTACAGACCTTGTCCACTTTGATCTTCTGCATCTTTGCAAGTCAAAGAGCTCAAACCAATGTCAGAACTAGGGACATAAATCTCAACTAGCACAAAAATACAACATGCTGTCAAGAAAAATGTTTTACTCAAGGCCTACCCAAACTCTGGAACAGACCTCTCCTCTCAGTTAAACAATGTGGCAAACTATCATCTTTCAAATTAAACCAGGAAAATTGGATGACTATCTAAACACTTACTTCTGGACTGACCCACTTTGCCCTTCTCTGGGGGGAGGGGCACAATATGATGTCGGCTGTTGGCAAGGCATAAATGGCCTTGTGACTCAGTTCCCTTGTATTTCCTATAATCCTATAAAACATTGCCCAAATAAATCTAGTCTACCCCTCCTTGATGACAACCTTGGGATAATACGAAGAAGCTTCAACAGACTTTGCTGAAAAGGCACAGTTCATGCTTGATGGAACATCCATAAAAGTATGTAGACACATATCCATGCTACTGCCTGCAATGCAGTCATGGGTAAAAGGGTAAAAGTAAATTCTTTGTGCCATTTTCAGGGGAATACAAGAAAAACATTGGCACAAATGAGATGCATCAATGCAGGAAAATAAGCCATATAACCCACATCATTGTACAAAAGGTAGGAAAAACATCAGCAAAACACTATAAAGATGACAGCATCCAGTACCATGTGTTGCCCAGACCTTTCTAAGATAGAGGGAAGCTTCTCTGTTCATGAGTGAGAGTGGTGAGCTTTGGAACAGCCTGTCACTGGAGGAGTAGTTTCAGCTCAGAAACTGTAGTTTCATTGGTTGTTTTGGGATACTTCTATCCCTTTCATCTTTCTACTTAAAAACCTGTTTTTGTGCTTGTATTATTTCAGCAAGAGCCTGCCTGGGTGTCCTGCAGTCCTACAGCAGCAGAGAGAGAAAAGGAGACTGATTGGATTAAGTACCTCTGTTTTGATTTTTATTGCTTGTTTTTGTTAGCCGCATTGTTCCGACTGCCTTTTTATTAACTTTGCTACCTATCTGTACTGTTTTTGAAACCAAATACTGTTTGCACTTTACAATTAAACAGATGAAAAACACTTAAAAAAACAATACTAAAGGGCTACACACTCAAGTGCGATAGCCTATTTTCAGTGTTAAAAAAAGTGTTTTTATTGCTGAATTTGCTTTAACTTTGAAAAAAATAAAAATCCTATCCCTCTACTCGTTTCCCACCTTTCTAGATCTAGTAAATTCCGGTTTTCAAAGTTTGCTGAATTCTGGGCTGTTTTGTAAGTTCCTGTGTTGCCCAGACCTTTCTAAGAAAGAGGGAAGCTTCTCTGTTCTTCAGTGAGAGTGGTGAGCTTTTCGATCTGTCGCTGGAGGCCTAGTTTCAGCTCAGAAACTGTAGTTTTTTTGGCCGTTTTGGGCTATTTCTATCCCTTTCATTTTTCTGCTTAAAAACCCATGTTTGCGTGGTTTTGAGCACCACACAGCACCGCTTAGCTAGGATTAAACTATTCCCAGTGCCATAAAGTCTGTTCTTCAGTTTTCCTTTAGAACTAGCCAGTTTCTTAATTTTAGCACTTGAATCTGCTTTCTCGTGCTCAGCACTGGTTCAGATCTGTTGTAAGCACTAAATAAGCTACAAAATTACCGAAGCACTCAAACCTTCTCACTTCTTGGTGGTTAACAGTTTTGTACTCATCTTCCTCAAGTTACTTCGAGGAAAACAGCTCTAGTACTTACTTCCCTCACTTGTCTAGAGGAAAATAGTGATAACCCAGGCATGTCTAAGGGACAGCTCCCGGTGTTCTCTACAGTCTACCTGATGAACCAGGGCATCTTAGGGCAATGTAGCAATTGCTTCATGTACATGGACAACCCTCTCCTCCTACCACCCAACTCTACAACCTGTGAGATGCATTTATCTTGCCAAACTGGCCTCAAAGCTCTCTCCACCCAAGACTGAACTTCTCAGTCAAGAGGAGAAGGTAAACACTTGCTCCACACCACACTCATCACATAGTCCCACTATATCTACACCACCAAACCCCACACACAGATACACAAAAACATTTTCAGAGGCTCTCAGTAAGAATCTGCCCAGGCAAAAGAGGCTCTCAGTAAGAATCTGCCCAGGCAAAAGAGACCTCCAAAGCAGAAATGCAAGCAATCTCCATCCCTCAACACAACCCAAAAGACACAACACACAGACCCAGTGTGCCACTCAACCACAGCCCATAAGGCAAAACAATGTGCCTAACACATTAGTCATAGGTGACTCTATAGTCAGGCGCACCGATGTTCCACTCACCAGAATAGACAAGGAGAAGGTTACTGTTAACTGCCTGTCGGGCGCCAGGATCCGCCACCACCACATAATGCACGCACTCAGGTCTCTCCAAGACAAGATCAAATATGACTCATCATTGTCCATGTTGGTGTGAATGACCTGAGATGTACCTCCCTGGACTACATGAAGAGAGACATGGAGGAGCTCTCCGATCTTGTAATCCAGGCAGGTATGACCTAGCCCCAAGTAGCATCCTACCTTCGCCCAGAAGGGTACTGCATTACAAGGACAAAATGATTGACTTCAACAATTGGCTAAGCTTCTGGTGTCATTCCAAGGGGATCCAGTATCTGTCTGCCTGGGACTACATGGTCAACAGACCATGATGCTTTGTCAGATGGCCTGCACCTGTCGCCCCTGGGATTCCGGATACTGGCCAAGGCTGTTGCCGCCCCTATAGTGCCTTTTTAGGCAAGGTTCAAATGATAAAACCCCACCACCATAACAGATACAGGCAAGAAAAAAACTGAGGGTAATGCTAGAAGTCTAAACCTCAAAATGCACTCACTCAAGGCACTCCTTAAAATGGTAAACATGGACATATGTGCAGTGACTGAAATCTGGTTCAAGGTTCCAGAGAGCACCCCTGCATTACCAAGATATAACTCATACCATACCTTTCAGCCATCTAACCAGGACCAGAACACCATGGGCAGAGGAGTGTCCATATTCATTAACAATATCCACACCTCCAGGCTAGTTGCCCAACATAATGCATCCAAAATTATCCATCCAAAATTATCAAGTACAATTAACTCTGGACAAAACTGCAATCCATATTGTAGCTTGCTACAGATCCCCCACTATGCCCCAGGATTCCCACTCCTCTTTTCTTGATATACTGTAAAATATTAGGGTTCAACCAAACACCCTAATAATGGGCAATTTCAACTACCCCACCATTAATTGGGAAAACTACTCATACCAACTCCTTCGCTCAATGCTTTCTAGAATTCACAAACTCCAAAACCCTGGATCAACTTATCCACACCCCCCACCAGGGACAATATCATCCTAGACCTAGTCATTACAAACATGAGTGACCGGTGTTCCACACCTGAAATCAACTCCTCGTTGGTTAGATCCGACCATAAGCTAATCACCATAGATATCCACATCCAGCCCCCACCCCCCATTAAGGAAACCACTGTTAAAAATTTCTCCAAAGTCAACTTCATGCTTCTTAAGACAGAAGTGGCAAACTTCACGACCCCATGCAGATGGACAATACAGTTACGACTGCCGAATCTTATACAAATGCACTCTATATGCACTTACATGAGTGCATGGATCATGCTAGCCCTAACTGAACCAAGACGCCATCCTCCAAAAAAGGAAGCCAATCTGGTGGTGCCCTGTTATAAACAAACTCTACAACAGAAGGAAGAAACTGTTGCAAAAAGAGAGTAAAGTCCCATGAGTGGAGGAGCTCCCTAGTCAGCCTCAGTAAGAAGCTGAGATCCCTCATAAAATCCTCCAAAGCCAGCTATGAAAAAAAGATTGCCTCTGACTCTAAGGACAACCACAAAGCATTCTATAGCTCTGCCAATAATCTCAGTGGCAACACCCAGATATGCTCTGAGTTACAGCACAATGGCACGAAAATTACGGAACCAACTGATAATCGCCAACATCCTGGCTGATGGGTGAGGGGGGGTAAAGTTGGCACTGAACCTCATAAAGGGCACATATCCATACCGGAAGAATGCAGCGCCCCTGCAATTACAACTGAGCAGATAAAAACTGCACTCTCCAAAGCAAAGAACACAGCATCCATGGGACTGGACAACATCCCATGCTGCATTCTACACGAACTTCAGAATAAACTGCCCCCCCCCAACCTAAGTACCATGTTCAATCACAGCCTCAAATCAGGCTTTGTACTCACTGAATGGCACACAGCAACAGTTATACCACTCCACAAAGGGGGAGCCACCACAGACCTCAGGCACTAGTGCCCTATTAGTCTGACGAGCCTTGTTTGCAAGGCCATGGAACTCAAAGACATTGATAACCTCCAAACTCTGGACCCCACCCAGTTCGGGTTTGTGAAGGCCAGATCATGCCTCCTGAACCTGATCGAATTCTTTGAAAGAGTCAACAAAGCCTTACAAGAGGGTAAGACAGTTCACACAGCCTATCTTGACCTCGCCAAGGCTTTTGACACCATCCCCCATTCTGGGATCATAGTTGAACTTACTAAACTGGGTATAAATCCATATGGTAGAAGATGGGTTGCCAACTGGCTCACTGACAGAACCCACACTGTAAGTTGCAGATTCCAAATCTGACTTCAAACCTGTGACAAGTGCAGTACCACAGGGTTCAGTTTTGGGGTCCTCTCCTGTTTGGTATCTACTTCTCTGAAGTACAGGCCAAAACAGAGGGCTTCTAGCTGAAGTTTGCAGATGACTGCAAATTAGGTGCCATAGTAGAGTCCCCAAATGATGTGGACATCCTACAGAAGGGGCTCACTGAGACTGATGCCTGGTGTCAGAGCCACGGCCTCAAGCTCAATGCCAAAAGTGCATTGTCATCCCCTTTGGTAAAAACTCGGTACCCATGAACTGCCACATAAGCGGCAGTTCACTCAACGCCGAAGGTGTGATAAGAGACCTTGGGACTCAGGTGGACAGTAGTTTCTCCTTTGATAATCACATCGCTATAGTAGTCAGGAAAACCTTCTACATGGCACACCTCATCATGAAAGGTTCTCATCCGGGACAAAAAGAGGTCATTGTTCCCCTCTACTTGGCTCTCATTAGACCCATTATTGAGTACAATGCCCCTTTTGGAATGTACCTCAAGACATCTACAACAGCTGGAAAGGCCACAAAAATACCTCACAAAGAGGATTACGGGACTCAAAAAGATGCCCTATGCTGACCGTCTCAAAAAACTTCAGCGTTACTCCGTAGCATATTGCCTACTCTAAGGTGATCTCTGCCTAACACACAAAGCTATGTCAAACCCAGAGCTGCTGGACATAATGCCCTATGCTGACCGTCTCAAAAAACTTCAGCGTTACTCCGTAGCATATTGCCTACTCTAAGGTGATCTCTGCCTAACACACAAAGCTATGTCAAACCCAGAGCTGCTGGACATAATCCCAATTCCTCCTAGCTACACGTTCCAGGGACCTAAACTTTGTCACCACAATAAACAGAATGTGCTGGAGGGATGGATTCCTGTCCCAGAGACGTCCCATACTCTGGAAATTGCTACTGATCCATGTCAAGCAGAGTTCCTCATTAGCACTCTTCAAGAAAAATCTTGATGAGTGGATGGGAAATAGGAAATTCACCCCGGGGATCATGTCTGTGGCTATGCTCGACAGGAGCACAGGAAAATAACCTTCTTGGGTGGCGAAAGCCAGGGAACCTCGTTGGCTAGGCTTACATAAGCCCTTGGGCCGATAGCCTAATACCTACCTATGAACCTATGAAGGGAAAAGGGTAGGACTGTTGGCAAAGCCCCTGGTACATACCAAAAAATGCAGTAGACTTCAAGCATTTATATGCAGATAGGCATCTTCTGAGCAACAAAAAAAGGTTTCTTACTGACAACAGAAACAGTTCCCACAGTAATGCAGTAAAAATGTTTACACCTTACATGTCCACATGCTCACTGTCCCTTTAATCAAAAGTGATTCATATACATCTTAATACCAGCAAAACAAGCTTATTTTAAGATTTAGAGTTACTCAGCAAAAGAAGAGAGGAGGATTAGAAGTTATTTATTTTTTTTCACCCAGAATGACTCACCAAGGAAAAAAGCTCTCAGATAATGAGCGAATGCAAATTGATAATTCTGAAACAATGAAAAAACTGTGAAACAGCAGTTAGGGGATAAATGTTATATTCACTAAATAGCACCAACTACCATTAGGCTTTAGAACAATGAGCTGTCTTATGCTAACAACTGATGCTAGTTTTCAGAAAAGACCTAAAAGTGCGCGTGCACACAAAAAAAAAAGTGACAGTGTCATGCATACAAACAACTTGTACTGTAAAAACATGGGGATGCTGTCCCAGATGCCAATTACACATTTATTTATATGTCTTTGCAACATGACAAGTTAAGTACAAGGACCCTTTTCAACCATGCCTTAAAGGAAAATGCAAGTGTAACAGGCACAGATAATCAGTATGCAAATTAACCTATCCCATTCATTAGCATACATAGCCATGCATCTCTATTAGTTTACAATCAACACTGTAATTAAACCAATGCAGCATTCTGGGATCTGACATTTTTGCAAAACTGAACTATTATACAGCACCACAGCTGTCACAGGACTATTTTATAGCAAAACTGAATTATTTCAGAAAAAAATTTAGGAAAACTGAATAAGTAAAAAAAAAAAAGTTCAAAAAACAAGACCCGCCTCTTCAATGTAAATAAATGTATGTAGCTGCTTTAGGGACACAGACTGACAGTCCTACTCAGTAACCCATCCGAACAATCTACTTCTCCAATGATTACAACTGCACCCAATCAATGTGTGTGTGTGTGTGTATATATATATATATATATATTTTACATATATATATATATATATATATAAAACAATGGTAAGTGTAAGTATTACGGAACAGAATGTATTCCCGTTTCTGCAATACAACTAAAAAACAAAAAGTAACATGTGTATAGCAGAGTGTCAAGCCCCCCTGCACCCCCCCCTACTTAAATATACCAACTCTGAGATCACACCACATTGCGGAAATGGGAATACATCACCAACAATGGTGAGTAGCGCAGAATGGGATCTCTTCCATCGGCGATGTTGTCTCAGTGATCTGGTCATCAGGGAAGTGTGGTTTCATTGATCGGACAAGTTCCCATATGTGTGTGTGTGTGTGTGTGTGTGTGTGTGTGTGTGTGTGTGTGTGTGTGTGTGTGTGTGTGTGTGTGTATACACATAAATAAATGTATATATGTTGGTTTTGGGCACTCTGCTGAGGACCTAACCCTACAGTTGTATACACACACACATATATATATATATATATATATATATATATACATACATACATACATACACACACATACACATATATGGTACAACTGTAGGGTTACGTCCTCAGCAGAGTGTCCAAAACAAGTCCACTAGTACCCTCTCTGTAAACCCAGTGCTTTATGCCCCTGCCCAGAGTAGCTGACACAGACGCCTGGGAAAGGCAAGCCTTCCCCTCAGGATCAGGAAGGTCTGAAATAACATGAAAAGTCTGAGAAAGAATGGCCAAATATATACCTATTCATATGGGTTTGGTAATTCACAACCATAAAGGCCAGAGTAGCAGCAATATACACTTTCTTACCCAACCTCTGCATGGTTCTGCTGTACTTGTCTGAGGAGAGCAGCTTAGTAGAAAGTAAAAGCTTAGATGGCTTTTCAGAAGAAACAGAAATAACAGAAGCATCAGCATTTACAGCTTGTAAAGAAATGTACAATCATTAAGCACCTTATAAAACCTATCAGTTCTTTTAGGACCAGGGGCCTGGGAATCAGGAACCTGAAAAGCTGTAGAAAAATTATCCAACAAGGTAGCAAGAACAGGAGGAATAGCAAAGGGCTTGGGAGACTCTGTTTGAAGGAGCTCATAATAACTCTTTTGAACATCAGAAACCTGAGAAGAGTCCAACTTAAAAAACTCCATCATACGGAAACCATATCCCCAGAGGAAATCTCCTCAAAAAGGAGAATCAGGACTAATAGAATCCTCTTCTTCAGAACCATAATCCAAGGGAGAGAGAATCTGGGAGGAATAGGCCAAGGACTCCTCATCAGAATCTACTTCCTCATTGGACAAAACCTGTTCTCTAGGCCTCTTAAAAGGAGTAGAAGACCAAGAGGGGGCAGGGACAGAGATCCCCTGAGAGGGCTTCAAAGCCATAAGGGCATCAAACAAACCCTGTGTAAAATACTGCCATTCAAGCTAAGGATCTTTAGGAGCAAGAGAAATATGTTTAGTCTTCTGCTTTTATTCAAAGGGATATCTGTCCTAAATATCTTAGGTGGCTTGGACCCCTGCTGACACTCAGTTAGCATAGTAGGAATCTCCTCCCTAACAAGGATTTGCAGAACATCCCTAGGCCCTTTGGAAATAATCAGCCATGGTTCCCCCTGAACATCCATGACAGACATCTGCAGAGCATCCTGGGATGTACCAGAAGCAGATTCATGCCGACCTCAAAAGTGGCCATGGCAGAGGAATCTGACTGAATAACTGGGTGGTCCTCCAAGCTTTCACCAGCCTTGAGAGAGATATCCAGTGGAGGCAATACAGCCAAAGAATCCGACTAAACTTTCTTGGCCTTCTTGTTCGTGGATGGCTGACCCTTCGTCTGGGATGATTCCACCATAGTACTCTGAGCAACAATTTAATATGTTGGTTCTTCAGGTAAATAGCTAAAGACGAGAGACAACTACACAAAGTTTTCTGGACAAATGTTTGACAAGTAGTACAAGACTTATGGTCATGAGAAGCACCTAAGCTAGATAAACACTGCTCATGATGGTCCTTATGAGGAATCTCACTCCCACACTGGCATTTCCCTTTTCTGGATGACATGAAGCAAACAACCACAAGTAAAAGAAGATAAGAAGAAAACCCCCAAAGGGGCACTTATCTGAAAAACAGCTTAGCAACCAGCAGATGAATGAACGTCCAAATCGATGATCAGGCATGGCATTTGGACTGCTAGCAAAGAAGTTCTGAAGAAGTTACATCCGTACATCACCTTTATACCCTACAGGAATCATAGGTGTGACATACTGAGAATGTAGACAGCAATAAACAACGAAGTGTCCAAACACAGGTTTGCAGTAGTAAGCGAAATCAGGAAGCTAATGTTCACCAAAAAAAACAATTTATTGAAGCACTTTTCGTCTGCACCATGTGCAGATTTCTTCAGAATACAAAGACCTTTAAAAACTTTCTTTAAAAACATTTAAACTGGTGTGGTGAACCAATCATAGCACACAATTAATTAAGGTAATTATTTAAAGATGTTGCATGAATTATTAAGATGAACCATTAAGTAAGCACAAAATAAACTTTAGTGTAAAAACCCTCCATGAATACTTCTAGCAGCAACTGTAAAATACACAGAAAAAATCATGACAAAAACTTAAACTTAAAAGCAAACACAGAAAGGTGAACGAAGTTCACAACCAAAACTACATTATAAAATGTAAACATATATATCAAATAAAATAAGTTCACACTAAGAAATATGTATGTAAATTAAGACAAATGTAAATTAAGACAACTGTGTATATAACTCTTTAATGTTAATCCAAGATTATTATTTGAGCATGATATCTTACCATCACCTTTTCAAACTTTTCAATTTGAGAACACTACTTATTGAGCATAACTCATTAAGTCCAGGAAAGGTGCAAGCATTAAGTTTAATTTGCCAAGTTAGTTCCAATTCTTCTAACAATAGTGGTGAAGGTGCCCCCCTTCTATCGTTATTCACCTGGTCTATTGCTAGAAATTTAAAACTGTGGTTCATGTATTTTGAAATGTGTTTGGCAAGTGCATTGTCCAATTTGTTCCTAGTTATCGCGTATTGATGTTTATAAATACGTTCATGGAGCCTACGCTCAGTTTTTCCAACGTAGAACGCAGGACATCCTTGACATGCTGCCAAATACACCACTATTTTTGAGTTACAATTAAACCTGCATCTTATCTTACATTGGAAATTGTGTGTAATAACCCTGTTAGTCTGTATTATGTATTTACAATAATTACAATTTTGGCATTTATACTTGCCAACAGTTCTCGTAAAGTTAGATGCAGATTGTTCTAACAATCACTTTAAGTTCTTACCCCTTCTGAAAGTGACACTAGGGTGGTCTCCTACCTTACTAGCAATAGAGGGGTTACTCTTGAATAATGCCCAATTTTTCTTTATGCTCTCAGTGCATTGGTAACTATATAAGTTGAATGTTAAAATAAGTTTCAGGCCCAAATGTTGAGGCTTGATCAAATGGGCCACAGTACATCCTTCTGCTGATGTATAAGTGGTAGTACCTTGGTCCAACTGAGGATATTTAATGTTTAAAATAGGTTTATAAGTGCCATTAAGTCTTTTGACCGTGACTTCATTGACTAGTTCATCAAGGAGTTTTATGGGGTATCCCCTATGTGCGAACATACTGTTAAGTAGTTCGCACTCTTTGTAAAAATCATCATCCTGACTCACTATACGGTCTGCTCTAACAAGTTGGCCTTTTATCACTGATCGTTTCTGGTAGCCAGGGTGACAGCTTGTAAAGTGCAGGAAGGAATTCAAGTATGTAGTTTTCCTATGGATGTTAGCGACAAAATTACACGCTTCGCTGTTTTTTGACAATAAGATGTCTAAAATTTTCAACTATATGACCACCACTTATTCAAGGTTTCCGTACCTTTTCAGGATATCAAAAATTCATAAAAGCATTACTGACCCCCCAATGAGACCATTAGTGGATGGTCGGGGGTCTCCTACCTACCCATGTGCCAAGTTTGTTGATTCTATACTGCAGAAGTACCTTGTTTTTGAAACTCAGATCTGTAAGGACTCATGGTGTTTCCTCTAGAAAATTGATAAGTTAGCATTTGACACTAGGAATAATTTCCTCACGATTGACGTGAAGGGCTTGTATACGTGCATTCCGCATGGCATTGGTATTGAATGGGTCACTTTAGTACTCAAGAAAAATGAAGCTACAAAAATGGAAATTTCTGTGGTTGTTGAACTACTTGAAATAATTATGTACAATAATTTTTTCATGTTTGGTAAGAATTTTTACTTGCAGAAAGTGGGGGTCGCCATGGGCTCCCCTTGATGGGGCGAGTATAGCTAATGCAGTCATGGCGCACTGGGGAAACCGAGTTTGTGTTTAAGAAACCTGAGCTAATGGAACACATTATGTTCTATACACGATATTTGGATGACATCTTTATCTTAGTAAAAGGTGACGTTAACATTAGTAACATGATGTTGGATAAATTCAACAACTCCACACATTTTTTGAGCTTTACCTCTTCTTATAGTGAAGTAACTAAAACCTACTTAGACATCTTATTGTCAAAAAACAGCGAAGCGTGTAATTTTGTCGCTAACATCCATAGGAAAACTACATACTCGAATTCCTTCCTGCACTTTACAAGCTGTCACCCTGGCTACCAGAAACGATCAGTGATAAAAGGCCAACTTGTTAGAGCAGACCGTATAGTGAGTCAGGATGACGATTTTCACAAAGAGTGCGAACTTCTTAAGAGTATGTTCACACATAGGGGATACCCCATAAAACTCCTTGATGAACTAGTCAATGAAGTCATGGTCAAAAGACTTAATGGCACTTATAAACCTATTTTAACCATTAAATATCCTCAGTTGGACCAAGGTACTACCACTTATATATCAGCAGAAGGATGTACTGTGGCCCATTTGATCAAGCCCAAAACTTATTTTAACATTCAACTTATATAGTTACCAATGCACTGAGAGCATAAAGAAAAATTGGGCATTATTCAAGAGTAACCCTCTATTGCTAGTAAGGTAGGAGACCACCCTAGTGTCACTCTCAGAAGGGGTAAGAACTTAAAGTGATTGTTAGAACAATCTGCATCTAACTTTACGAGAACTGTTGGCATGTATAAATGCCAAAATTGTAATTATTGTAAATACATAATACAGACTAACAGGGTTATTACACACGATTTCCAATGTAAGGTAAGGTGTAGATTTAATTGTAACTGAAAAATGGTGGTGTATTTGGCAGCATGTCAAGGATGTCCTGCGTTCTACGTTGGAAAAACTGAGAGTAGGCACCATGAACGTATTTATAAACATCAATACGCGATAACTAGGAACAAATTGGACAATGCACTTGCCAAACACATTTCAAAATACACGAACCACAGATTTAAATTTCTAGCAATAGATCAGGTGAATAACGATAGAAGGGGACACCTTCACCACTATTGTTAGAAGAATTGGAACTAACTTGGCAAATTAAACTTAATGCTTGCACCTTTCCTGGACTTAATGATTCATGCTCAATAAGTAGTGTTCTCAAATTGAAAAGTTTGAAAAGGTGATGGTAAGATATCATGCTCAACTAATAATCTTGGTTTAACGTTAAATTAAAGAGTTATATACACATTTGTCTTAATTTACATTTGTCTTAATTTACATACATATTTCTTAGTGTGAACTTATTTTATTTTATATATATATTTACATTTTATAATGTAGTTTTGGTTGTGAACTTCGTTCACCTTTCTGTGTTTGCTTTTAAGTTTAAGTTTTTGTTATGATTTTTTTCTGTGTATTTTACAGTTGCTGCCAGAAATATTCATGGAGGGTTTTTGCACTAAAGTTTATTTTGTGCTTACTTAATGGTTCATCTTAATAATTCATGCAACAGCTTTAAATAATTACCTTAATTAATTGTGTGCTATGATTGGTTCACCACACTAGTTTAAATGTTTTTAAAGAAAGTTTTTAAAGGTCTTTGTATTCTGAAGAAGTCTGCACATGGTGCAGACGAAAAGCGCTTCAATAAATTGTTTTTTGGTGAACATTAGCTTCCTGATTTCGCTTACTACTACAAACCTGTGTTGGGATAGCTGTGACATACGACATCCCTATTACAACCTAAGGCTTTGGTATACTGCCCAGATGTCAGGCTGCCCTGTGCAGGGAATCCTTACTGTATGGAATATTGCAACAGTGATATGGAAAGACATTGTATTATACCAGACCGAAGCAAATGTCAATTATAAATGAAACTGTGGCAGAAGGACACCCTGATGGACAAAATAGAATAAGTACAAATCCATTACAGCAGTACCAAACCTCTTCTGTAGCTACCACATGCCTAGCCCATATATCCTGTGTAAATGTTGTTTGAAGTAGAATCCACACATCCATAATAGTATGTAGAATTGCAATTAATACCAATGACCTATCAATGTTAACTATGAATAGATTTCTAAAGCTATGCAAACTCATTGGCCATCCATGGAAGGTACCAAAGTAAACAAGATGTCTGCAATTGTCCCATAAACAAAATTAAAACATGAAGTTTATCAAAACTGTAAAACCTGATACGAAGGTAGTGATACTAAAATCAGATGTGTGGAAGAGACTATAAACAGAAATATATAGTTAAAAGAAAACTGGTATTGCAGACATCATTTTCTCTAAGATAACCTGAATATACTGTACATAGCAGTATACTCAGTTTACTAGTGTGAGTTTTGGCACAGGAGGGCTAGCCACCCGATGGTGTGAACCTTGGCTCCAGATGATTGTCACTGGTGAAGTGACACCCAAACTCCATATGTAAAATGAGAAAAGGGGTTGTGGTTGGATGGATACTGTGTACATAGCACTCATGCTCTTTTACTCATTCACTTTATCTGTTATGAAACATCTCTTACTAACCCCAAACAGACTGTAATTGTAACAGCCTGTGAACATATTTGGTGATCATGACTCAATTTAAGTATTTAATTGTACCTTTCCAAATTTATTGAGTTGTAGTCTTACTAGTTATCCTTGTTTCATTGTAATTTGCTTGGTTACTTTTGTGAACCCAGCTAAGCCTGAAAATGTCCATTGTAATCATGGTTTTACCCAAGTTAACAAACTAAAATAAATACGCGAATGGATAAATAAATAATAAGAATAACAAAATAGGATGTTAAAAAGTGTGAAAAAATATAGACAGGATGACGTAAATATAAATTTGCAGTAGACCAATGGAATAAAAGTATGAACTGTACAGTTAATTAGAATCAACTCTATTAGCACATACAATAGGAACTAAGGTAGAGAGTTGTCTGGTTCAAGCTGTAACTATAACCCAGATGATGCCCACAAAGTAAACAAAAATAAATGTAAAAAATAAAATAACCATGGGAATAGAATTTTAACTAAAGCAAGAAAATATGTGCACTTTAAGGTGGTTTGACAGTTTTCGCTACACATAACATAGAATTTGTTTGTAACAGCAGAATTTCAGCATGTTCCTGAATAGTGAAAGAAAACTACAGTAAAAAAAACAGTAATTGTATACCAGAAATTAAATATTTAGAGTCCAGTGTTGCAAAATTAACTAATACTAAAATATACAAGTAGCAATCACACTGACCTGATGCAAAGCTATAGGAACCCACAGTTGACTTTGGAAGAAAAGTGAGAAAGAAGATATGGTAAGGTAACCAACGCTGATTTTAAATTTATCATTATTCTAAATAGAAAATCTGTTTATAAAACTCAACTTTCAACAGACTTGTATATGTATATATGTTGGTATATATATATATATATATATATATATATATATATATAGAGAGAGAGAGAGAGAAAGTGATTGAGAAAATAATGAAAAGCGATAATTTTCTACTATGAAGTAATGAAGATACGCAAAATGCAGAGCAACAAGGTGAGCTGAGGCTGAATTATACTAATCGTAATTAGAGTGACCTGTATCATAACTGGATAAATCAACAGATGCATGTGAGAGGGGATGCCACATAACAAACAATAAGGTATTCCAAGTGTATAGCTAAGACTGTTAATTAAAACTAGAGTAAGCATACAAAACAGGCACCGAAACATCACAGTAGTGAAAACTTGACTAATATATAAAATGCAAATGACAATCTGGCTTGACTTTTATTACTACAATGATGGAATTTGTTTATAAATGGAGGCTTTTGTCATGGCCCTGTACAGCAGGAGAAAAGCACATAAATTTAATAAAGCTAGCAAAGTAAGTTAGGGCTGAAATATCGTAATAGCAATTAGACTGATTCAAAGTAAAGCTGCATGAGCCAGCAGGTACATGGAGAAAAGGAATGAGACCTACCACACCACTTAAAAAACTAACAAAGACCTTCGTAATAGAGGCATAAAACAACATCATGTGGTAAATCAGGAGAAATATGTCAAGGAAAACATATCAGAACATGGTCTTTAAATCTAGACCTTTTGGAAACAAAGAAAATGTGAAGGTTAGATAAATGAAGATGCAGAGTAGAGACAGAAATTATACTTTATGCAGGAGGCATTTTGACTAACACACATGAAAAAGAAAAGAAAGGAAAACTTACTAGCTCACCCTTAGTGAAACTGTCATAAAATATCAGCACCTAGCTTTGCCGGCACTAAATTAATGTTTTAGTATTAAAAATTAGGTTTTAGTTAAAACATTTAAAATGTAGGACAGCCAAATGGTATCATTAAATTATGTTTAAATTGTTAAGTTGTAGCTATACAAAGTGCAGTGAACTGACAGATGGGATTTTCCTGCTTCTTCCATTTGCCGTAAGTAAAGGTTCCAGACAGGCATGTTTCATACATGCTAGGACCAACCACTGCATAGAGCATATTCACCAGCTACTGATTCTAAGAAGGCAAACAGTGGACACCTAGCTATGAGCTTAGAAAAGCTTTTGAGAAACATGATCAACCAAAATAAAATGAATTTGTAACAAAGCAGATTACTTAAAAAAGAATTTAGATTTAATCTTCTATGTACCAGTGCTAAGAAGAAGAAAAAGGAAAAGTCTGCATTAAAGAACAGTACAGAGAAAAGAATGCATATTAGAAAACAAAAAAATTAAAAGTGGTACATATTAAAGTACAGTGCGACACGTGGCACATACAAAAGTACAGCCTCAGTAGCTAGCAAATTAGTAGTCCAGATAGTATAAATGTCTCACTCCAGTATGTCTGCCCTGGTTCCAAAATATTTCCTGTCAGTGTAAGTGGCTTACTCTGGTCATGAGTGCCGGAACCATACACCCAAGGGGAGGGGGAGTCACCCCACTTTTACAGCTGCAAGACCTGTTGGGAAAAATTAATGAAATGGAGTTTTCACGCTAACATGGATTCACTCGTGGAAGTTAAACTAACTAAACTAGCTGTTCTTGTTCTCTTATTGCTCTGTGTTACAGGAGTTATGCTGCAACTGTTCCGTTGGTGCTGCCAGAGTTATGCAGTTAAGGAGAGTTTTGTTCTTTTATTTGCAGGAGTTATGCTGCTCGTGTGTGTGTGTGTGTGTGTGTGTGTGTGTGTGTGTGTGTGTGTGTGTGTGTGTGTGTGTGTGTGTGTAAAATGCCCCAGTTAGGAATACCTGGTGGTTAGTGTGGTTAGTGTTACTCAGGCTCAAACACTTGTGATTCAGGAAGTTGAGTCCATACCTCTCAACTGTCCAGATTTTCACAGAATATTTATCTCATACTTTTGGTCTGTTCATCTTATAATTTGTGGTTTTGTGGCAAATCAGTGAGAACTGAATTCACTAAATAATGATAGCCCTTTAAGTTTCAGTCTTCCTATCTTTCAAGAAACACATGGTAACACAATACACTTTATTTTAGCAACTTTCTAAGATTATACAAGCAATATTTAAAATGTGTCCCTGGTTTTGGGCCTTTACCTCCTCCAAATAAAGTTTGGCTTTTTCCAGATTTCTTGCACTGCAAAGTTGAGAGATTTAATTGAGTGTCAAGTGGATTTTACAACGTGTAGAGAGCTTCAGGGGAAGAGAAGTTTAGTGCTACTTATACTAAACTGCTTCCATTGTTAGTAGCACAACAGGTAATATACTTGCTTTTGATACAGAAGGCTGTTGGTTCTACTCCCACAGTGTGCAAATGGATTGCTGATACTGTACTGTGTTTTACTTTAAAGGGAATGGATGTTGCAGTCCTATGAATGTCCTCCTTCGGAGGAGTTACCTAGTAACTATGTTTCTGTTATCAATTTGCCATCCATTACCCATTGCAAAATTACTAGCTTATCATTTTTAATGTAACATAGGCAATTTATTCTTCAAGGGCAACAGGCACTTTATTTGTAAATGAAACAATGAAATATAAAGCTGTTTGCTAGCAGCAACCTCTTCATTAGTTACAGATCTCTTTAATGTGGAATTATTTAGATGACTTACTTCTGCAGAGATTTTGCATATTTACTGATATTGGTGGATTGTAATGACAGAAGTCTGAGTGGTCTTTTATGGTTGAAATTTTCTGAAATGGGTAGTTTTGTCATTATTGTTTCATACATTTTGTTTCATTGCTTACTAGTAGAGTGTTCCAAACTACAAATTTAAAACACATTCTAACAAGTGGTGCTGTACTATACAGGGAATATAATTATACAATCAGGTTAATATAGTCAGGAAGGTGAATCAAAGAATGCATACATGTATGCTTGCTCATAGGACGCAAGAGATCAAAATAGAGGAAGAAACCAGTTACCAATGGAGTCCCCCAGGGTTGGTGTTGAGACTTTTTCTGTTTGGCATATACATCTCAATAGTAAAACAAAATACCAAAAGGCATTGGCCGACTAAGTTTGAGATGACTGCAAGCTAGGAGCAATTATTGATTCCCCAAATGACTTAACCATCATGCAGGAAGGTTTGTCCCAAACAATAACTGGTGCCAGAATCATGAATTGAAACTAAACTCCAAGAAATACATTATCGAATCCTTGGGGAAGTCATCTACTTTAGGGAACTGCCAAATTGACAATGCCCTTTGAGAAATGACCCAGTTGTTTGGCATTTGGGAACTTGTGTGTATAGTGACCTAATTTTTGACCAACATGTGCCCAGAGTCATAAGAAAGTCTTTCTATATTGCACAGCTTATAAACACATTGATTGTGACTAGATCTAGAAATGTTATTGTTCCCCTTTACATAGCCCTCATTAGGTCAATAATTCTGTATAATGCCCACTTTGGCATGTATCTGTCCAGACCCATGCAACACTTGGAATACCCACAGAGATACCTTACTAAATGGATACAAGTCCTATACAATAGGTCTTGCATGGACCACCTCAAAGATTTATCACTGTACTCAGTATCCTACAGAGTGCTTAGAGGTGACATGTCTGGCACACAAGGCATCCTCTGACCTAATACAGATGAACCTACTGAACCTCAGCAAGTCAAATGGCATCAGAAATATTCAGTCCAGATATCTAAACTGAATGTTGTGGAGAGATGGATATATATCACAGAGGCTACCACTCTTCCAGAGCAGACTATCCATTCAAGTAAAACAAAGCTCATCCCTGTCCATAGTCAAATGCAACTTGGATCTAAGGCTAGGTAATAGAAAATGTATTCCAGGATTGCCTCTCATGCCACTAATAGACAGAGGCAGCTCCTAAATGCTGCATCCCTTACATGGGTATCCTCAAATTATCTATAATATGATCACACTTATTCTCACTAGGGTTAATATACAATTATCAGCCATGGGATAAGTAAGACCAATCAGGAAATGTTAATTCAAACACCAAAAGGGAAATTGTCTAGGTTTAAAATGTCCTCCAAGTGAACCTATGTTGTGGTAGTAAATAGTTTTAAAAAATTGCCCTTTTTAGATCACTAAGTGCCCCTCTCACCCGCCGCCCCCAAGTTTTCAACAGCTTCTGGCACCTCTGACTCTGGTGTAAGGCCTGTCTATAAAGCAGACTTAAAAAGTAGGCCAGATTCCAAAAGACTTGGGGTATAAGCCTCCTATATATATATATATATATATATATATATATATATATATATATATATATGTGTATATAGTTATAGGTTTACCTTTACAACTGCATATTGCAGAAGGGCGAATAGAACATTTCCAAAAGGTAGTCTGCAAGATTTGCAAACGCCGAACGGAAAAAGGTTTGAATGTGCATTGAGCAAATACACAGTGAGATTCGCTCATTGCACATTCGACATTCAGGGGCGGATTGCAGTATAGTGGGGATCGGGAAATGGTTCCTTTCCCCACTGTAGTGCGATCTCGGAGTTAGACTAATAAAGTAGGGGGGGTGGGGGGCACATCCCCCCACATGGGGGGTGCAGGGGGGCACTTTTTTTTTTTTCTTCGACCTTCATGGTAGAAAAACAGCAAATCTGCTGTTTGTTTTTCAAACATAAAGGTGTGTTGACATTGCCAGTTTCGTGGTTTCGAGTCACTTGTATGAGCACTCGAACCACTGCAATTCACAGTTTTAAAGGTAAACCATATATATATATATATATATATATATATATATATTTTATATATATATATATATATATATATATATATATATATATATATATATATATATATATACAGAGAGAGAGCCCTTACCTTGGAGTAAGTCACTTACACCATGAATAAGCCTTTTGGAACTGTGGCAGACTTACAATGACAGCAAGTCTTTTAGACTTTGGCCCAGTATGTCCTAACATTGGACACAATATAAGGACACAAAAGAAATTATTCTGTAAATGACACAGCAGTAGTATTAGTAAGATAAACGTTAAGACTAATTAAAATTGTTAGACTATTCATGGTACCAGCTGATGGAAGCCACATCTTTTAAGACTTTCACTAACTTGACTAGCAAAAACATCATCAGTATCAAAACTGTATCTAGCAAACAGTTTAGAAAGTGGGCGAGCCTATAAGGGTTTATTGAATAGAGGAATTGTTATATAAACATTTCCAGTTGGGTTTCAATGCAACCGCTTGTCAAGAATAACCTTTGCTTCTTTGTAACCAGCTATTTCATATCTGCATCTGTTCAGGAAAAACTCAGTTTAGCTGGAAAGAACTTCTGAAAATGAATGTCCCTTTTTTCAGTATCCAAAGACTTTTTATTGTGGTAGAGCTATGAGTCATGATAAGCATCAGAACAACTGGTTTATAAAACATATCCGTGATGCAGATGATAATAAGCAAACATACTGCAGTAATAGCCATTCATTACAGTATATAGCAAAGTATATTTCTTATCAAATGTAGCCATCTGATCCTATATAGTATTAATCAAACTATTGTGAATGTTACGACCACAATTGTTATACAAAAGACTGAAGATTTTGTCCCCGTACTTAGTGAAGACAAGCACCCCATTTCTTATGTTTATGACTATTTCTATATTTCAATACATTTCTCTCCTCAGAAGTTATTTCATCTATTAGGTGGCTAAGTTCTTTTATATCAGGAACATTTTGAGTTATCCAGTGCCTTGCAATACATTTCTTAGCCACCAAAACAATTAAGGCCAGGAGTTTGGCCTGCATGAGGGATAAACATACCTGATCTTGCCACCCCAGTAAAAACAATAAAGGTGTTAATAAAACTCTCACTCCTACAAACTATGAGTTCAGTAACTTGATCAAGATACGGTCTCAAGTTGGGACATGAATACCTACCCAGTTACCTCTTTCTCCTTGCAAACATCTCCGGCAGCTGGTACCAGCTCCCTGAAAGACCATACCCAGTCTAGCTGGCATATTGAAATACTTATATAAGCACTTACAGCCAAATATCTTAAATTGCCTTGACTTAGTACGAGAGGGAATTGATTGCAGTAGCTGATGTCACTGGTTCTGGCTAGGGGTATATCAATAGTCCTGTCCCAAAGTTCCTTGATCTTTCCTACTGCTGTGCACTTAGTAATCAGTAATGTTTGGTAAAACTTTGAGACCAAGGCCTTGCTAGGTAGATAGTCTTCCCTTACTAAGATCATAATGTTAACTATATCTAATTCCTTGATTTTGTAGTGTAAAGATCCCATGAGGGCTTTTCACCTGTCTACTAGCCAGCAGTAAGTTAGGAGGCATGTGTTTGGAAGATTGACTTACACTTGGGCTTCATGCCATGTGAGGAGGTTACTGCCAAACAGGATCTGCCACCAGTGCTTTACATTTGTGTTCCACCATAGCCTGTTTGGTTCTACTTCCAGAATCACCCCAGTCTCTTTCTATATCCAATTTGTTCTAGAATTTCTCTGATATTGTTCAGAGGTTTTAATGTCCAAACATTCCCCATCCCCTGAAGCCAGGGTCAAAGGGCCAGTATTTTGTCCTCTGTGGAGGGGAGAGTGAGAAAATAATCTATCCAATCAGGCCCCGGGAAGCGGGATTTGCATACCTATCATTCTAATTCACACTGTATGAGGATGGGAGTGGAAAGCTGGAGTTTTATTAACATAGGTACTGCTGACCAGTAAAGCTTAATGTTTGGGACTCCCAATCTCCCCAATAATGTTGGAAGTTCTATTTTATCCCATGCAACACTAGGTCTGGCATCTCTCCAAATAAATTGTTTTCACGTTCAGAGGTTTTAATGCCCAAACATTCTCCATCCCCTGGAGCCAGGGTCAAAGGGCCAGTATTTTGTCCTTGTTTGTGGTCATTGGCTAACTGGGGTTGCCTGGACTAAGCCTTGGAGTAAAGCACCTCATTGGTTCTTTCAAGCTTTTTTTAAAGTTGTTTCAGGTTTCAACTTTGTTACTTAAGAAGTTAACTTGTGACTGTTTCTGCCATTTCACACTGAGCTAATCGGAGGAATTCGGAGGAAGGGCTCTGAGCTAAGTAATCTGTGATATATAACATTAAGTATCCTGTTTCTTGCTTATTTCTGAGTTATTTATAGTACTTTTATATTACTCACTGTGTGTGAGGTATTAAGTAGAATTTTCTACAATTGTTAAGCATCTGGTTGGGTTTGTTTGTTCTGATTTCCTGCTAGGAGTGTATCATATAACTTGTTTGCATTTAAAAGCATTCTCTAGAGTCTCCTTGATCCTTTATCTGTTTAAACATTTCTACAGTTTTTTCTACCTAAGTAGTGTTGGTAGTGTAGCATTGTCCATATTCAGGTTTGTGTTTTGGGCCTAGTTGTTTGTTAGTAGAGGCTGTGTGTCTGAGCACATGTCCCAGGCCATCATAGCTTAGCCAAAGTCAGTATAGCATTTTAGTGAGAGTGAATTGTTTGTGGTCATTGGCTGACTGGGGTTGCCTGGACTACGCTTTGGAGTAAGCACCTCACTGGTTCTTTCACGCTTTTTTAAAGTTGTTTCAGGTTTCAACTTTGTTACTTAAGAAGTTAATTTGTGACTGTTTCTGCCATTTCACACTGAGCTAATCGGAGGAAGTCAGAGGAAGGGCTCTGAGCTAAGTAATCTGTGATATATAACATTAAGTATCCTGTTTTTTGCTTATTTCTGAGTTATTTATTGCACTTTTATTTTACTCAGTGTGTGTGAGGTATTACGTAGAATTTTCTACAATTGTTAAGCATCTGGTTGGGTTTGTTTGTTCTGATTTTTGTTTCCCACCCTCTCTCCCTCTTGGTATCCTGTTTTTATACTGGGTGGCTTTGCAGTTGCTCGCCCCTACTGTAAATTTGATCTGGGACACTCCTCTCAGTCTAGTGTCATTACCTCATTCTACCTATTCCAGGGAGAACATTTGAGAAGGCCAACCCAGTTAGCTTCTGCTCCTTCTTTCCCCTTTCCACTTTACAAAAAAAAAAAAATATATATATATATATATATATATATATATCTTTATTTTTTTTCTAAGCTTGTTTCCTGCCTTTCCTATAAGATGTCTAGTCCAGATACAGATTTGCTGTATCCAGGACTTTTTGTAAACTTCTGAGCCCCCAATCCTTTTTGTGTTGGAGGGAAGCCTTCTAGCTTAATTTTGTTTCTTAGAACTAGCCAGTTTTCTAGTTTCAGTACTCAAATCTGTTTCTTTGAGCTCAGCACTTGTTCAGAACTCATTATAAGCACTAAATAAGCTACAAATTACTACAGCACTCAACTTTCCTCACTTGTCTAGAGAAAAACAGTTTTTAGTACTTAATAAATAAGCACCTATCCAGGCATGTCTAAGGGTCAGCTCCCGGTGTTTTCTCCTGTCTATCTGATGAATCTGGGCATCTTGGGGCAATGCAGCAATTGCCTCATGTACACAGACAACCCTCTCCTCCTACCACCCAACACTACAACCTGTGAGAGATGCTCTTATATAACCAAACTGGAAGCAAAGCTCTCTTCACCCAAGACTGGACTAGACAGTCAAGAGGAGAAGGTAAACACTTGCACCACACCACACTCATCACATAGTCCCCCAAAACCTATACCACCAAAACACAGACATGGAAACACAAAACACACACCTACATTCGCGGAGGCTCTAAAAAAAAATCTACCCAAGCAACAGGGACCTCCAAAGCAGAAATGCAAGCAACCTCCACCCGCCAACACAACCCAAATGACACATAGCCCACAAACTCAGTGTGCCACTCAACCACAGCCCATACGGCATAACAACGTACCCAACACTCTAGTCATAGGTGACTCTATAGTCAGGTACACTGACTCACCAGGCTAAACAAGGATAAAATTACTGTCAGCTGTCTGTCAGGTGCCAGGATCCGCCACATAATGCATGCACTCAGGTCATTCCACAGCAAGTACAAATATGACTCTATCATTGTCCATGCTGGTGTGAATGACCTGAGATGTACCTTCCTGGACTACATGAAAAGAGACATGGAGGCGCTTTCTGATCTTGTAGCCCAGGCAGGTATGACCCTAGCCCTGAGTAGCATCCTGCCATCACCCAGAATGATACCACGGTACAAGGACAAAATGATTGACTTCAACAATTGGCTAAGCTTCTGGTGTCATTCTAAGGGGATCCAGTATCTGTCTGCCTGGGATGACATGATCGACAAACCACGATACTTTGCCAGAGATGGCCTGCACCTGTCACCCTTGGGATTCCGGATACTGGCTAAGGCTCTTGCCACCCCTATAGTGCCTTTTTTGGGCAAGATTCAAATGACAAATTCACCACCATAACAGGTACAAGCAAGCAAAATCTGAGGGTAATGCTACTTAATGCTAGAAGTCTAAACCTCAAAATGCACTCACTCAAGGCACTCCTTAAAATGGAGAACATTGACATCTGTGCAGTGACAGAGACCTGGTTCAAGGCTCCAGAGAGCACCACTGCATTACCAGGCTATAATTCATACCACACCTTTCAGCCACCTAACCTGGACCAAACCACTAAAGGTGGAGGCATGTCCATATTCATTAAGGATATAGACACCTCCAGGCTAGTTGCTCAGCATAATGCATCTGAGATTATCCAAGTGCAACTCACTCTGGGCAAGACCGCAATGCAAATTGTAGCTTGCTACAGATCCCCCATCATGCCCCAGGATTCCCACTCCTCATTTCTTGATACACTGGAAAATATTAGGGTACAACCTAACACCCTAATAATGAGCAATTTCAACTACCCCACCATTAACTGGGAAAACTACTCATGTACCAACTCTTGTGCTCAACGTTTTCTGGAATTCATAAATTCCAATGCCTTGGATCAACTTATCCACTCCCCCACCAGGGGCAGCAATATCCTAGACCTGGTCATTATCAACATGGGCAACTGATGTTCCACATCAGAGGTCAATTCCTCATTGGTCAGATCCGATCACAAGCAAATCACTCTAGACATCCACATCCCACCCCCACCGCCCATTAGGGAAACCGCCGTAAAAACTTCTCCAAAGCCAACTTCATGCTTCTTAAGACAAAAGTGGCAAACTTCACGACACCCATGCTGACGGACAATAGAGATACGACTGCTGAATCCTATACAATTGCACTTTATAAGCACTTACACGAGTGCATGGATCGTGCAATCCCTAACAGAACCAAGATGCTATCCTCCAAAAAAAGGAAGCCAATCTGGTGGTCCCCTGCTATAAACAAACTCTACAACAGAAGAAAAAAAACTGTTGCAAAAAAGAGTAAAATCCCATGATTGGAGGAACTCCATGGTCAGCCTCAGTAAGAAGCTGAGATCCCTCATAAAATCCTCCAAAGCTAGTTACGAAAACAAAATCACCACTGATTCTAAAGACAACCACAAAGCATTCTATAGCTATGTCAAGAATCTCAATGGCAACACTCAGATCTGCTCTAAGTTACAGCGCAATGGCACTAAATATACAGAAACAGCTGATATTGCCAACATCATGGCAGATAGGTTCATTGCTAACTTTACCCCTGTCTCATCCCCTAAAGGGCCCATCTCTATACTGGAAGAATACAAAGTACCTGTAATCACAGCTGCACAGGTAAAAAACACACTCTCCAAAGCCAAGAACACAGCATCCATGGGACCTGACAACATCCCAGGCTGCATTCTACATGAACTACAGAACGAACTGGCACCCCACCTAAGTACCATGTTCAATCATAGCCTCACCTCAGGCTTTGTGCCCACTGAATGGCGCACAACAACGGTTATCCCACTCCACAAAAGGGGAGCCACCACGGACCCTGGGAACCACTGCCCTATTAGCCTGACGAGCCTGGTCTGCAAGGCTATGGAGCGTATCATCATGGAACTTATAAACAATGACATTGGTAATCTCCAAACTCTGGACCCTACCCAGTTCAGGTTTGTAAAAGGTAGATCATGTCTCCTAAACCTGATAGACTTCTTTGAAGCAGTCACCAAAGCCGTAGATGAGGGTAAGGTGGTTCACACAGCCTATCTAGATCTCGCTAAGGCTTTCAACACCATCCCCCACTCTGGAATTATAGGCAAACTCACTAAACTAGGCATAAATCCCTATGTCACAAGATGGCTTGCCAACTGGCTCACTGACAGAACCCACACTGTGAAAGTAGCAGACTCTAAATCCAACTTCAGACGAGTGACAAGTGGAGTACAACAGGGTTCAGTCCTAGGTCCTCTACTGTTTGGTATCTACTTTTCTGAAGTACAGGCTAACACAGAAGGTCTTTGGCTAACAAAGTTTGCAGATGACTGCAAACTAGGAGCCATAATCAAAACTCCTAATAATGTGGACATCCCACAAAAGGGCCTCACTGAGACAGATGCCTGGTGTCAAAGCCATGGCCTCAAGCTCAATGCCAAAAAGTGCATTGTCATCCCTTTTGGTTAAAACTCTGTACCCATGAACTATTACATAGGTGGTAGTCTACTTAACACCGAAAGTGTGATAAGAGACCTTGGGACACAAGTGGACAGTAGTCTCTCCTTTGATAATCGCATTGCCACAGTAGTCAGGAAATCCTTCTATGTGGCACACCTCATCACAAAAGGTTTCTCATCCAGGAAAAACGAGGTCATTGTTCCCCTCTACTCATCACTCATTAGACCCATTATAGAGTACAACGCCCCTTTTGGTATGTACCTCACAAGACATCTACAACAACTGGAAAGGCCACAGAAATACCTCACAAAGAGGATTACTGGCCTCAAACAGATGCCCTATGCAGACCGTCTCAAAAAAACCCAGCTTTACTCTGTCACATATCGCCTGCTCAGAGGTGATCTCTGCCTAACATACAAAGCTATGTCAAACCCAGAGCTGTTGGACATGCTCCACGTAACGAAATCCCAATCCCTCCGAGCTACAGGCTCTAGGGACCTAAACCTTGTCACCACAATAAACAGAACATGCTGGAGGGATAGATTCCTGTCCCAGAGACTTCCCATACTCTGGAACAAACTACCTATCTATATCAAACAAAGCTCCTCATTAGCACTCTTCAAGAAAAATCTTGATGATTGGATGGGAGATAGGACATTCACCGCGAGGATCACTTCTGTGGCTCTGCTTGACAGGGGCACAGGAAAATAATTTTCTTCGGTGGCAAAAGCCAGGGTACCATTTGGCTATGCTTATATAGGCCCTAGGGCCAATAGCTTAGTACCTACTTATGAACCTATGTCTCGCTGCAACTTTGTGAGCATCTGAGCTTTTGGGGGTGGCAGTTTAGCACCTGGGTTTTCTGATTTAAAACTAATGTCAATGTATCCCATTTTTAAAAATATCTGGTTATTTTACTCTGTAGATCATAATAAGCAGTTTTGACTATGGCACTGGCAGAATTCACTACCCAAATCCCTAAGTACCTTAGTTTATCCTGGTTTCTGAAAAATGGATAGTTATCCAAAATACCAAAAATATCCCAGGTATAATCCAAATTGACTGAGACAGCTTTAGTTTTAGTAACATTTATTTTACAGCCTGATAGAGCAAAGAAGTTTTCCAGTGCAAAGAATAGTATTGCAAGATCACTGTTGTGGTCAGTCATGGTGAAAAGCACATCATCTGCAAAGAGGGAGAGCTTTAATGTCAAATCCCCCCATATATAGCCCCTTAGAAGTAGTTCCCTTACCTTTTCAATACAAATAGTAGTGGAGACAACGGACAGCCCTGATCCCCATGTATAATAGTTGATATTATTTTGGCCAGTCTTTGAGCCGTAACCAACACAAAGGCTTTATAATCATGGTTGAGGCTTGTTATGGGTCTATATGATTCTGGAAATAAAGGATTTCTGCTTTCTGTAGGTATCCTTAGCTATTGTTACTATAACTGCTTGTTTCTAGAATTCAGGTAGGGGGCTCCTCCTAGCACCTGGTTCATTAAATTGTGACAAACTCTTATTAAATCATCTCCTAATTGTTTCCACAGCTCATTTTGGAATGCCGTCTAGTTCAGGGGATTTTCCTATTGGTTGAGAGTTCATAATCCCTACTAGTTCTTTAGTTATTTGCCAAATCAGGTTATATGTTTTGTATCTCTGTCAATGCAGGCAGGTTAACTGAGGCAAAATATTGTGCTATTTCCTGTTCCCTAGAGTTGAAGGTTTGTTGAGGTATATACAAACCCTGGTAGTAATGTCTATATACTTGAAGAATCCCTGGGAGAACTTTTGCCAGATCCCTTCTTCATGATCCAGATTTTAGCAATTGTCCTTGCTGCCCATTATTGTGGTAATTTTACTGCTAAGGATTTCATTGCTTTTGGGGTGTGCACAAAATAAATAGTCCTCACAGCCTTCTTAAATAGCATTTTCTGATCCAATTGTCTTTCATTTCAGCTCTTAAATATCACTGTCCAATCCTCTAGTTTTCTGTTAACTGTTGTGGCTGGGTTTGGAGAGCTGTAAGTTCTGTTAAATGGGCCGTGTGTCCCCAGTTAGAATTTTCTTGCAGCTGAGTAAAATGTTCCCTAGAGAGTACCCTCATTCTCCTTTTAAAGATATTCCAGTCACTAGGGGTTATATGAATCAGCTCATTTAAAAGCCTCCTCATTGTGTGTATTGTCCAGTTGTTCAAATTGGGATTGTCTAGAGTATATGTCAGAAATTGCCAGAGCTTGGGTATGTAGGGTCCCCACCCCTTTTTTAGGCATAATTTAATTAAGACATGATCAGATATGTGTATTGGATAGGTTTCTAAACTGTGAACCAAATATTTGTCTTCCTTACTAATGCTAAATCTATCAAGTCTTGGCCACTGCTTTTGTCTTAGAGAATAGAACATGCAACCTCTGTCATTTCCAGGGGCGTGGCTTTCTTTTTTTATATCATGCCATTCTACCTGCATCATCCAGTTTCTCAGCAATTTACTTTGTGGTTGCTCATTTCAAACCGCACGATTATATGTCCTGGTGGAGACTTGGTGTTAATCTTTGGCCACCATGTGGCTCTGTGTGCCCTTTCTATTCGGATACTGTCTAATGGAGTGCTAGTTCATTTGACTAACATTTGCCTAACCAAATTGGGGCAGTCACCTTCCTTGAGTTTTTCAGGTTCTTTTCCTTCTTGCATGGTCTTACATTTCAGTGACCCTGACTTCCAGATACTCCTGTCTGGCTTCTATGGTGTCTAATTGAGCCCCATGCTCAGTGTTATCATCTGTTAACAGTTGAATTGCTTCTGAATGGGTGTTTAAGGCTTGCATTATAGACTGCAGATTCTCTTCAGCTTTTGTCATGTATGTTTGCTGTGTTGCTTTGACCTGTTTAATCTCCTGTACAATAAGGGCTAGTGAAACTGTCGGCTGATCCTCAGTTGGTTCATCATTCTGGTCTCCTTATCTAAGCATTTTGCGTGGGATAGTTAGCTCTTATGCACTAGGCCCCTGCTTTAGTAACAGTGAATAGAATATCTGCATACTCCTTTCCCTTTTTTCCTCATAGGTTAGGTGGGGAAAAGTATCCCTGCATATATTCTTGCCCCAAGCTCACTGGCAGAAGTTATTTTTGTGGAAATAATCTCTTTTCAATCCCTTCTTGGGTGGGGGCAGCAGAGGAGAGATGTCCACAGCTCCAGTGGCATACCAAAAGGCAACAAATGTTCCTTTTAATCAGGAATTTGCAGAAAGGAGAGAATTGTCTTCTTGCTAACTTGTACTCCATAGGAATGCCTACAAAGGACTTCAGCTGACAGTGGATTTGTGGTACTTTTAAGAATTTTAATTGTATCTTGAAATTTTAATAACTGGGCATAAATTAGTCGAAGACAATTAGCAGCAGATGTTGTGTGAAATGATCACTGTACTTTTTATCATGAAAGATTCTTTTGCCTTTGATTCTTCAGTAGGTTGGTAGAAAATGTCCCAAGTGCTGTCTAGTTGGTTGGTAGAGTCATATTGTCAAACAAACCCAAAAGAAAATATTGTTGTGCCCACTTGCTTAAGTCAGTCAATATTTTTTCAAAGCTGTAGTTTCTTTATAAAGTAAGTCAATGTTGGACATAGCATCAGAAATATTGTTCTCACAGGTCGAAATCTTTGTCTCAGATTCCATAGTCCTAGAGTCTAATTCACCCAGAATTGTGTTACCCCTCTTAGTTGGACAGACATTTTCTTCACAGTGAACTATAATGTCTTTAAAGCTTCTTCCAGGTCAGTGAGAAGATTACTGTCATTAATAGACTGTGAAATAAGCTGTTTTTTCTCTTCATTATCGGATGTTTAAAGAACGACACTAATGCTGAAAGGTACAGTGCTGAAAAAGAGATTGTTTTGTCTTTATAACTTGTGATTCCATTTCCTTCTCAGTTTTGCTAACCATGCTAATAAAAAGGAAGACTGCAGGTTTGCTACAACTTGTGGAATACTAAAATAAATAAAATCACCATAAATCCCAGAAAGCTGAAAAAGTAACAGAAAACTATAAAAATATCCCCAAGTGTTTTCACTTTAAAAAAAATTGAAAGTGTGTGATAACAGTTAAAATATCAGGATACAATTCTGAATCTCAAAAGCCTTTTCTCCTATTAAGACAAATAAAACATTTAATTATGTGTAGTTTATTGCTGGTGTGTCAGCATTCACTTGGAAAGACAACAAAATACAGATTCATTTTTTAGAAAACAGAGTTACATTAATGTTTAAGAATGCACTGACATGTTAATATTTTTTATCCATTAAATTATTTTACCCCCCATTCATATATTATAAAAATTTCTGCAAACTAACAGCAATATTATGAGTGTGCCCTAAAAGGTCAAGAAGTAAAAGGATAGTAAACTGACATAAAAATAAAGGTATTCTGAAACTGCAATGATATATTAAACTGTTTGATATTTTAGTGAGCTATTACTGTGTATCTCATTCATGACAACCAGGATATTTTGATTTGTCACATTTTGTATATAACTTTCTCACTTATCGCGGGCATTTCTAGCATTTTTCTGTTTATATATATATATATATATATATATATATATATATATATATATATTTAATGTCTTTACAAGAATTAGATGCTTATTCTTTTCTTAGTTATAAGCTATCAGTTGGCAGTTGAGCAATACGTAAAAACATGATCGCCACAGAAAAACAAAGATGCAGCTCTCAACATAAGCAGAAACAATATAACTGTAAGTTGTCATTAGCAGATGGCAGGATGTTGAAGTCTGAGACAGCATCCACTAGAAACAAATGAGGTATAGATGATATGAAGGAAGGGTATTTCTTCCAAGGAGGTGATAAGAAAAGATTCTCTACCATATCTGTAAAAAAAGAATTTATTCAACTGCAAACAAAAGCACGTGTGTGTGTGTGTGTGTGTGTGTGTGTGTGTGTGTGTGTGTGTGTGTGTGTGTGTGTGTGTGTGTGTGTTTGTATATATGTGTAGTAGATATGTGTGTGTTTGCATGTGGGTATTTGGACATATATGGTGTGTGTGTGTGTGTGTGTGTGTGTGTGTGTGTGTGTGTGTGTGTGTGTGTGTGTGTGTGTGTGTGTATGTATATATGTAGTAGATATGTGTGTGTTTGCATGTGGGTATTTGGACATATATGGTGTGTGTGTGTGTGTGTGTGTGTGTGTGTGTGTGTGTGTGTGTTTGCTTGTGGGTCCTTGTATGTAGGTGATGTGTGTGTGTGTGTGTGTGTGTGTGTGTGTGTGTGTGTGTGTGTGTGTGTGTGTGTGTGTGTGTGTGTGTGTGTTTGTGTGTGTGTGTGTGTGTGCGTGTGTGTGTGTGCGCGTGCATACTTAGGTTGGGAGGGTGGCCTAATGGTTAAGGTGTTTGCCTTACAAACACAAGGTGCAAGGTTTGAGTCTCACAAGGGATAATTGGCTAGGCTTAAAATGGCTCGCAAGGGCAGTTAGCCTAGTACTAACCTATGAACCTAAAAGTGAATGGCTCATAGGATACAAGTAAAAAATTACAAGTAAATTAAGTGTGTGTGTGTGTGTGTGTGTGTGTGCGTGCGTGTATGTATTGTATGCATGTGTAGAAATATGTGTGTTTACATGTGGGTACTTGCACATATGTAGGTGTATGTACATATTGTTTATGCATGTATGTGTAGTAGAAGTGTGCGTGTAGGTGTATGTACGTATTGTTTATGTATGTATGTGTAGTAGATGTGTGCGTGTTTGCATGCAGGTACTTGAGCATACGTGTGTGTGTGTGTGTGTGTGTGTGTGTGTGTGTGTGTGTGTGTGTGTGTGTGTGTGTGTGTGTGTGCGTATGCGCGTGCGCATGTGTGTGTGTGTGTGTGTGTGTGTGTGTGTGTGTGTGTGTGTATGCATTATATATGTACGCATGTGTAGTAGATGTGTTTGTGTTTGCATGTGGGTATTTGGATGTATGTGTGTGTGTGCATGTATGTATGTATTGCATATGTATGTATTTGTAGATGTGTGTGTTTGCATGTTACTACTTGCACATAAGTGTGTGTGCGTGTGTGTGTGTGTGTGTGTGTGTGCGTGTGTGTGTGTGTGCATGTGTGTGTGTGTGTGTGTGTGTGTGTGTGTGTGTGTGTGTGTGTGTGTGTGTGTGTGTGTGTGTGTATGTTTTGTATATGTATGTATGTATAGATGTGTGTGTTTGCATGTGGGTACTTCCGTGTGTGTGTGTGTGTGTGTGTGTGTGTGTGTGTGTGTGTGTGTGTGTGTGTGTGTGTGTGTGTGTGTGTGTGTGTGTGCATCTTGTAGTCAGGTGCAACCCCCATCTTAGACTAGTTGATCTGCATTGTATACTCTTGAGTGCTGCAGTGGGATGAGTGTCTTCTTCATCCAGTACTGGAGCACAATTTATTAACCTATCCTTTGTCGATCAAGTTAGTCTCACTAGGCTACTGGTCTATTTTCAGGTGAGATCCATGGCAGTATTTACACTAACTATGGAAAATTTGGCCAGAACTGCAGGGGAAATTCCACTACTCTTTTCAATAAACATACTGTGATCTTTTACCACCAACTCAGGCAGATAAGACCTCAGTTTAATCTCTCAGATGAAGAATGGCACATGTAGAAGTGCATCACCCCTTAATGCTGCACTACAGTGCCACTGATGGAAACTAATCTAATTTCCTGGAGGGAGAATAGAATCTACAAGTGTGTGTGTGTGTGTGTGTGTGTGTGTGTGTGTGTGTGTGTGTGTGTGTGTGTGTGTGTGTGTGTGTGTGTGTGTGTATTTAGCAAGTTGCTGATAAGCAAAAACTTGCCCATCAAATGTCATTCTTGCTGTATAGTGTTGGTGATTGGAAATCCCATTCAACAAGCAGTACTGTTTGATTGTAAAGATGACTGGGACATTGAGCAAATACAGGGAACAGAAATCAGTACTGCTTGCCAACTGTTCATGCAGTGTTAGAGCTAATATATGTAAAGTTGCAGGATGTGGAGGTGCATGCAGCCCCCTACACAGGGGGAACAGGAGAACTCCCCCACTTCTAAAAGTGCTTATTTATATGTGGTCACTTGACTAATGGAACAATCACTATATGTTGTAACTTCTTGATGATTCATTCACCAGAGATTTTGATGCATGTGGTCAATAGATGGCCAGTTGTTTACTTCAGCTCCATTTCATTATGAAATTAGATCTTGTATTCTCTCTGGCTTCACATTATTGATGACATACTTTGTAACTGTGTTGTTTCTTGATAATGGCTTGTGTTTATATACTGTTGATGATGTGAAGTGAAGGGGTTCCTGTTTTTATGTAAGATTCAGAGAGAGCAAAGTCATGATATGCACTACTGACCACTAAATAATATGTAACAGGTGACTGGCATGAGTATAAGGCAAATATGCACTGCTGCCTCAGGTTCTGATCAATGTCTGCCACACCCACATATGTTTAATGCTATATAGCTGACAAACAGAGTTACAGTTAGAGTTATAATCACTGGCTCCCCAGGACTCACCAGTCCTATTCTCAGCCCAGTGCCATCTATTACAATACTATCAACAATAACTGAGACTTTTCCAAAACTATTTTTCACAAATATATGTTTAATGCCTCATAAGAGAGGCTGCTGAAGTTTCTGTAGTGCTAGCATCTCTTCTTGCTTTTTTGGTACATACTGCAGATATCTAGACCAGTCTAGCACCAAAATCTCAATTAGTGAACACACTTCCAATCAACCAACCAATATATTAAATTACAGTAGGTTACAATAGTCTCTTGCTGTGAAGTTACCCTTAAAAACTAATAAAGTGCCATCCACAGTCTTTTGTAATTTAATAAATTAAAATAATTTGCTAACGAAATATCAGTTAAAAATAAAAAAGAACAACTAAATATACAAGCTGGTAATTCAGTACATGGAATAGAATAAAAAAAACAATTTAGCCAGATAATTGCCAACAGAATAACTCTAACTGCATCTAAATAGTCTTATTCCTACCAAAGTCTAGTGCATACTCCAGCCTAACTACCACTCAGTCACTAAAACATTCAGTAGTTCCATATGATGCAGATTATTAAAGTTTGATCCTGCTGGCACTGGGAATTAGTCTGTATTTGTTTTCTTTTGCAGTTCCTTTAAAAATGCTTTTGTGATGATGTGAGGTAGTGCCAGCTATTCCAGGAAAAGTAGGGCAGTGGATGTGCAACATATGCCAGCATAGCTAGCTGGAGTTTTGTAAAGAATTATATGTCATTTGTATATCAAACTGATTTGTCCAAGTGCTTGTGTTGAAAATGTATTTGTAAAGTTGCTTGTGTTTAAAAATGTGCCAACAGTGGATCCTGCTGGACATAAAAGAAATACACCTGTAGGTTAGACTGTATTGTAACTGTTGAAATGAATATATTGCAACAGAGGATACTGGAAGAGAAAATGTTAATGTCAGTCCAGCTAACTTGGAAAAATAACCTGAAATTAAATTACTTGGTGTAAGCCATACAGATTGTATCTCACAGGTCTGAATTCAGCCAGAGATACAACATCTGTGAAAACAAGGACTAGGAATCCTGCTGTATTGTCCTTAGTGGTGAACTAATTGCTAGCCTGGAAGAGTGGAAGTGTTGAAATGGTTTTATAGCTTCCAGATGTTATAACACATCTTAGCAAAGCTCTATGTGTGTGCATTGTGACACATATTTGCAAGATCCTGGCTCAGCTTCTAGTAAACCTGGTACTGCGGGGACCACAGTGTCACATGACTAGATGTGATGTCATTCTGTAATCGAGCACTGAACTGATGCTTTAATACTAGATGAAACAGAAGTCTCATGGCAGTCTGATTGTGAAAGCTGTCAAGAAACCACTGTCCCACATCACCTTTGCCTTGCTCTCTTAAGTAAGTAAGAAACAGTAATTCTTTAGATCAGTCAAAAAATATAGTGAGATTAGTTAAGTATTGTTTTTTCTGCATCTGTATGAATCTTTTCATCTGTGTTATTTTTAATATTTCTGTGATTGAAACTCTGGTGTTTATTGTAAATAGATATTCAGTATTTTCATGTTCTTTTATTATTTATTATTAAATATATTTAAACTTTTCATTCTAGCTGGTCTTTTTAGGAAATATTTAACCTTTGAGAGTACTTATATTTTAGTGACACTGTAGTATCACGCTCCAGAAAGACTTGCTGTTTGGTCAACATTACTATTGGTATTAGTATTAATTTCACTCAGTATAACTGGATAGTTAAGAACCTTACAGTAGCTGTCTGGTGGTAGTGGAACTGCCTTATAGCCTGGGCAGAGGTGGTAGAGGGGGTAATTTGTGCCAGCCATTCGCAGATGTGTGTGTGTGTGTGTGTGTGTGTGTGTGTGTGTGTGTGTGTGTGTGTGTGTGTGTGTGTGTGTGTGCGTGTGTATGTATGTGCAAATCAGATCTCATAGAGTGTGTGTGTCAGCTACTTAGAAAAGGGACACAAAGCTCCACAGTGGTCAGTGTGTATTTTTATTTGGGGCCTGGAGAGAGAGACAGAGTATGACAGTCTAGCCCCAGGACTGGAGTGTGTTCCCTGCGAGCTCTTAAGTGAAATTGTGCTTGGTGCAGAGAGCTGTTTCTGAAAATACTGTGTATGTCTACTTTTCTCAAAGTAAACGTTCCCCCACAGGTGTCCATGGTGAGTATTGAAGCTTCTTGATTACTGGCTGAGAGTAAGGATATCACATATTGGTGGCAGTGGAGGGATATTAATTGAATTTCTGTATCCAATAGGCAGTTATCACTGAAGGTGTGCACACTGTCAGCAGCCACAAGGTAAATATACAGAGTTCATTTTCACAACAGTTTTATTTATTTTTTGTTAGTTTAGTTTAGTCAAGGAAAGCTGGCAAAGATGGCACCAGAGGATTATGGCAAGCTGACAAAGAACCAGTTGGCCAAGGTGTGTGAAGCCAAAGAACTGGTGCATGCCAACCTGACTAAAGGGGAAATGATTTCAGTCTTAGTCACAGCTGCAGCACAGACCATCAACCAGGAGGATAATCAGTCTGGAGATGGGGATTTGCAGCCTTCAGAAACAGGACAGTTCACCTTTCCCTCAGAGGACTTCAAAACCCATCGGGAGTTAAAGAGACTTGAAATGGAGGCCAAACTTTTGGAATTAGAATCAGCAGAGAGACTGCAGCAGGCAAAACATATGGAATTAGAATCAGCAGAGAGAGACTGTAGTGTTTGGAGGCCGAAGAAAATGAGAAACAGCACCAACATGAGAGGGAGATGCTGACTCTTCCTCAGGGTCATGTAGGTAATAGGGAAGGGAATAATTGAACCAAAGAAGAGTAAAGGTCTGTAAATTTCTTCCACAGTTTACAGAGGGTGATAATTTTGATAGTTTAATTCATGTATTTGAAAGAGTAAGTAAACAGTGTAATGTTGACTAAGGGCTCTGGGTACAGTTCCCGACTCCCTTACTCCATGGTAAAGCTGTAACTGATGTTTCTAAATTGTCTGATAATGATTGTTTAAACTATGATAAGGTTAAACAATGTTTATTGGAATGTTTTAAGTTAACACCTGAAGTTTACAGAAAAAAGTTTCATGAGCATAGATGCAAAGCAAATGAAAGGTTATGTGATTATATTACTGAGTTAAATACTTATTTTTATAGGTGAGTGAGTGAGTTTCAAGTCACCACTTTTGAAAGGCTGGCAGGCCTTTTGGTGAGAGAACAAACCCTTAGCACTTTACCTTAGGACATAAGAATCTGGTTGCAGACCAGGAGTGTAACTCTGCAGATGAGGTGGGGAGAAAAGGGGCTCTCTACTTAGCAAGCAGGGAATCACTGTACAAAAAGTGGATACCCAGTGCTGCACATGGGTATAAGGGAACCCATGGTGAGCAGCCTAAACCACCCCAACAGAGTCCACCATTAACAGGGAAGCCATTAGTTCAAATACCAGGATCAAGCTTTAGATGTTTTAAATGTAACCACTGGGGCCACATAGCATGCATATGTCCAATGAAGCAAGGTGGGGAGAAAAGCTGGGGGAGCCAGCAAGTAGGAATAACAGAATGCCAGTGGTAAGTTGTCTGGAGACAACTCGGGTGCCAAACTATCATCAAAGTTTTTATCCTATCTTAGTGGATAGAGGACATACCACTGCTAAGAGAGACACAGCCTCTGATATAACCATGGTGAAGCCTGCAGTGGTTAAACAGGAGCAGTACTTGCTTGTGCAGGCCACTCCAAACAGAGCTTTAGGACAGACCCCATTCCAAATACCTTTGGTCAAGGTGAACCCTACCCAAATTTGGAATGTGGTCCCTCCTAAAGATCTGAATGGAGTAGACTGACCAAGCAAGTAGTGCTCCTCTTTAATCATTGCAGGCTTTGCAATGGTTAGGTCAGAGGCTGTGCCTCTCTTAGCAGTAGCCTGTTTCCTATTTACTGAGATAGGATATAAACTTTTGTGGTAGTTTGGTGCCCTTATTGTCATCTCCAGACAACATACTGCTGGCATTCTGTCATTCCCACTTACTGGCTCTTCCACCTTTTGTTCCTCACCTTGCCTCCGTGGACATCTATATGCTACATGGTCCTACTGGTTACATTTAAAACATTTAACCATTGATACTGGCTGTGCACTAGAACTAGTGGCTTCCCCTGTTACTGACAGACTCTGTCGGGGTGGTTTAGGCTGCCCACCATGGGTTCCCTTATGCCCATGTGCAGCACTGGGTATCCCTTTCCTGTGCAGTGATGCCCTGCTTCCTAAGTATAGGTCTCCCATTTCCCCCAACTCATCTGTGGTCCTGCATTCCCTCTCTGCCAATCAGATTCTTATGTCCTCAGGCAAAGTGCTGATGGCTTGTTCCCTCACCAAAACATCTGCCAGCCCTTCAAAAGTGGTGACCTGACACCCACTCACCACCTATGAAAATGTAGTCACACAAACTTTCATCTGCCTTGCATCTATGCGCATGAAACGTTATTCTATAAACTTCAGGTGTTAACTTAAAACACTCTAAAAGACAATTTTTAACAGTATTATAATCTAAGCAATCAGTATCAGACAATTTAGAAATAACAGTTACAGCTTTACTATGGAGTAAGGGGGTCAGGAACCATACCCAGTGCCATTGGTCAACATTAAACTATTTATATACCCTGTCAAACATATGAATAAAACTATCAAAATTATCACCCTCTGTAAATTGTGGAAGAAATTTACTGACCTTTGTTGTTTCTGGGGTTTGGTTACTCTCTTCAGCATTACCTCCATGACCCTGGCGAAGAGTCAGCATCTCCTTTTCATGTTGCCTCTGCCTTTCATTCTCCTCAGCTACCAGACATCTCAGCTTCTCATTCTCTTCAGCCTCCAGGTGTCTCAGACTCTCTGCTAATTCTATTTCCAAATGTTTGGCCTCCAGTTCAAGTCTCTTTAACTCCAGATGGATTTTAAGTCCTCTGTGGAAAGGTTGAACTGTCTATTTTCTGAGAGTTGTACATCCCCAAAGCCAGTCTGATTGTCCTCCTGGTTGCTAGTCAGTGATGTAGCTGTGATTAAGGCTACAACCATTTCTGCTTTAGTCAGGTTGTCATGCCCCCAGTCCTTTGGCTTGGCACATCTCAGCCAACTGGCTCTTTGTCTACTCTACTGACATCTCCGCCTGCTCTCCCTGACTAACTAAGCTGATATGAAACTCTGAGTGTTCACTCTGTGGCTGATTGATAGTACAAACACCTTCTTTAGTAACCACTGTTTACAGGCTACACGAATTCAATATCCACACCACTAAATCCTAACATGTGGATATCCCACCACTGCCAACCAATATAATGTGACGCCCCACCACTGGCAACAGTAATCAAGAAGCCTCAATCCTCACCAATAGCACCAGTGGGGGACATACACTTGGGAGGGTGACAAGTACACACACAGTATTTTCAGATGCAGCTTTGTGCATCAAGTACATTTTCCCTTAAGAGCACACAGAGACCGCAGTCAGTCTGGGACTGGTTTCTTCATTTTCTCCAGATCCCCAATAAGACTTTCCACTGGCAAAGCTACAGAGTTGAGATCTCAGCTAAGTGACCAAGCCAAGACCTCCAGCACCCTCTCTGCCCAACCACTGCTTTGTGTCCCTGCCCAAGTAGCTGATATACACACACATTCAGGTTTGATTTACACAACACATACACACACACACACACACACACACACACACACACACACACACACACCTGGGAAAGGCTGGCACAGGTTTATTAGCTATGCCCCCTTCTGCCCAGACTATAAGATAGTTTCCCCTGCCACCAATCACTCCTTATCAGCTACTTTAAGGTCCTTAACAAAGGGCATCCAATCTTACTGTGTAATGTTACTATTAATCCAAATGGTAGTTTGACCAAGAGCAAGGCCTTTAGGAGTGGCCTACAGTGTCACCAAATAAATATGCAAGTAATCTCAGAACTTAAATATGTCTCACAAATATCCGCCACAAGGAAAAGTTTAAACATATTTAATAATAAATAATAAAAGAACAAGAAAATACTCAGTAAATGATTACAGTTACATCAGAGTTCAAAATCACAGGAAATATTTAAAACAACATTGCAGGACAGTCTCAAATAAATAAAGAAAACTTCTAAGCTATACTTCATTATATTCCTGACTTTATCTAATAGAAATTACTATACCCTAGTTAACTTACTTACAGAGCAAGCATGTCAGATGTGGTGAATGGGTCTTCTTTAGTTGTTGCCAGGTCAAAAACAAGATTCAGAATACTCAGTCTCTCTCTCAGAGACTTCTTAAATTAATATTCCAAATATCACTGCTGGGATACTTGTAGAATGACATCATTTCTTGTCATCTGGCTTTCCCAGGCAAAACCCACATTGATGCAGCTGGGAGCATTTAGCTTCTACCTGTGAAAATATATAGACCTCAGAACTTTTGGCAAATGGTGGAAGTCATAAAATAATTTACATTCCTCCACATTTAAAGAAAATACGAACAAAACTTCTCTACTACAGACATCCTGTCTCCTATTGACTGAAACTGAAAGATAACATCCTTTCATTCCATGATTATAAAGTAATTTAAGTTTTCAGTTATTCTTCTGAAGTTAACTTCTTATGTTTCAGTTCCCATTGTTAAAATATATACATATGAACAGTTACAATAGTGTATATACATTTCTTCTCAGTACTTTAAAAAATATCTCTTCAGCACACATCTGTACAATATGACATACAGTTCTAATACATTTGTAACACAGGCAAATTAATCATGTTGATATTCAGAAATTACACACAACCACTTACAAAATTCCATCTAGCTGGGCTGGTAGTATCTTCTTTTGTGACAGGTAGTACCCAGGCTGACAGTGAGGCACCACTATCAGAAGATACCAAACTTCCTGTGGAAAGGGATTTGGGAAGGGTCACAAAGACAGAGTTGAAATAGGCTCAGCTGTCAAATCTACATTATGGTACTTCGAGGAGGTAGCTAGGGAGGCACCTGATTCTCAAGGAAAAGAGGAGTCTGTATACTGGAACAAAGAGTTACTGTATAGAGAGTGGACCCCTGTGGGAGGGCTAGAGGGTGAGTTAATACAGCAATTGGTAGTGCCTACAGCCTACCATCTGGCAATTCTAGCCATAGCCCATGACATTCCTTTTGTACTTCATATGGGCATAAAGTGTACCAAGAGATGTATTATGCAGAACTTTTATTGGCCTGGGATTGTAAGGGATATAACATGATACTGCAGGAAATGTGAGCAGTGCCAAAAAGTAGGCAAGGCAGAGGACAAGGTCAAGCTCCTTCGATGCCTTTGCCTGTGATTGAGGAGCCATTTCAAAGGGTAGTTATGAATATTGTGGGGCCTCTGAGTACCCTAAGTTCCACAGGGAAGAAGTATATCCTTATGGTAGTAAATTATGCCACTAGGTACCCTGAGATAGTGGCTCTGTCCTCCATCAAGGCAGAGAAGGTGGCAAATGCTTTCTTAGAGATTTTCAGCAGGGCAGGTTTCCCAAGAGAAATACTGACTGACAGAGGTGCCAATTTCATGTCAGACCTGCTGGCTTGTCTGTGGGAGCACTATGTGGTGAAGCAGCTAAAGACCACCCCCTACTACCCCAGACCACTCATCTTGTGGAAAAGTTAAACTCTACATTAAAGACCATACTACGGGCATTTGCAGACCAGTTTAAAAGAGAGTGGGACAAATAATTGCCCCATCTGCTGTTTGCATACCGAGATGCACCCCAGGAATCCGCAGATTTTTCACCTTTTGAATTACTGTATGGGCATAGGTAAGGGGGGGGGCTTGGATTTGATTCATAATGAGTGGGAGGGTGAGTGTGAATCCCACAGGAAGTCTGTTGTGGCATATGTCCTAAACCATAGGACAAGGTTTAGGGAGCTCATGGGCTTGACCCAGGAGAACTTGTCAGGATATCAACAGCCGAAAAAGGTCTGGTGTGACAGGAATACTTGAGCCCAACAGTATGCTGTGGGACAGCAGCTTATGGTTCTCATTCCTGTCAGACACAATAAGCTGCAGGCAGCTTCGGAGGGACTCTATGAAGTGGTAAGGAAGGTCAGTGATGTTAATTACATGGTAAACCTGCTAGGCAGGAGGCAGGGTCACAAATTGTACCATGCTAACATGATGAAGCCTTACCATGATAGGGAGGCCTGGGTGCTGAATATTTGTGGTGGATGGCAGGAGGAGGCTAAGGGGGATCTGATCACTTATCTTCTCTGTGATGCTCAGACTGACACCTCAGTGGAAGGGATAACAATGTCCCAGTGGCTATGCACTATCCAGGATCAAGAAATCTAAGCAGTGTTGCAGGAGTTTGGGGGCATATTCACTGAGAAATCTGGGCACACCCACCTGGTGCAGCAACATGTGGATACAGGACACCAAAGGCCTATCAAGCAGACCCCTTACAGGGTGTCTGAGCAAGTCAGACAGACTCTGAAGAAGAAGATACAGGAAATGTTGGAACTGGGAATAATCCAGGAGACCAACAGTTCCTGGGCCTCCCCAGTGGTGCTGGTACCAAAGAAAGATGGCAGCACCAGGTTCTATGTGGACTGCAGAAAACTAAATAGTCACACAGAGTCGGATGCTTACCCCATTCCCAGGACAGATGCAGCCTTAGAGCAGCTGGGTGGGGCTAAGTATCTGACCACTATTGATCTGACAAGGGGCTACTGGTGGGTGTCCTTCATGCCTTCATGCCCAAAGCTAGAGTGAGGTCAGCCTTTGTGATTCCCTTTGGATTATATGAGTTCATGAAGATGCCGTCAAGAATGAAAAATGCCCCAGCAACATTCCAGAGGCTGGTATATCGTATCCTAGCAGGAGATTATGCTTTTGATTTCCTGGACAATATTGATAACTACAGCCATTCCTGGCAAGAGCACCTTCAACATGTAAGGGAGGTCCTGGCAGACTGCAAACAGCATGGTTGACCATTAAGCCCAGTAAGTGTCAGGTGGTTATGGCAGAGGTCTCCTACTTGGGACATAGAGTGTGGAGTGGTAAGATCAGGCCAGAACCTGCCAGAGTGGAAGCTATTCAGGCGTGGACTGCCCCTGTTACCAAAAAGCAGGTGAGGGCCTTCTTGGGGACAGACAGGTACTATAGAAGGTTCATTCCAAATTACAGTACAATAGCTTCTCCCCTCACAAACCTGATGAGGAAAAGCAGGCCAGATAAGGTAGTGTGGACCCCAGCCTATTAGCAGGCATTCCAAAAGCTTAAATGGGCTTTGGGAAGACCCTCTGTGTTAGCCAGTGCAGATCAAAGCAAATAATTTGTTGTGCAGACAGGTGGATGCTTTGAACCATGGGGCGGGGCCTGTACTCAGCAAGGTTTCCTCAGCAGGAGAAGAGCACCCAGTTGTATATCTCAGCAGTAGACTCCAACCCAGGGAGGAATGTTATGCAGTTGTAGTATGGGCACTGCAGAAACATCAGCCCTATCTGTATGGAAGGACATTCAATGTGGTTACAGCCCACATTCCCTTAATATGACTACATTGAGCCAGCCAGGAAAAATGCCACGTTATTAAGGTGGAGCCTAGGGTTGCAGGCATATGACATGACAGTGTAGCACCATAGTGGTGTCAGCAATGGCAATGCAAATGGACTCTCAAGACAGGGTATGAGTTAATTAATGTATTCCCAGATAGGCTCATTTCTCTCAAGCAGCATTTCTCCAGAGTCACTTGAAAAACTAGCTTGAGTCTTCAGAAGGGGAGGAATGTGATTATGTGAGGTAGTGCCATGCCAGGAGGAGTAGGGCAGTGGATGTGTAACATATGCCAGCACAGACAGCTGGAGTTTTGTAAAGAATTATGTGTCATTTGTATATCAAACTGATTTGTACAGGTGCTTGTGTTGAAAATGTATTTGTAAAGTTGCTTGTGTTAAACAAATGTACCAACAGTGGGTCCTGCTGGACAGAAAAAAATACACCTGTATGTCAGATGAATTGTAACTGTTATATGAATATATTGCAACAGATGATACTGGAAGAGAAGAGGTTAATGTCAGTCTAGCTAACTTTGAAAAATAACCTGAAATTAAATTACTTGGTATAAGCCATAAAGATTGTGTCTTACAGGTCTGAATGCAGCCAGAGACACATCTGTGAAAACAAGGATTAGGAATCCTGCTGTTGAGCTACCCTAGAAGGGTGGAAGTGTTGAAATTATTTTATAGCTTCCAGATGCTGTAACACATCTTAGCAAAGCTCTATATATTGTGGCAGATCAGATATGTGCAAGATCCTGGCTTAGCTTCTAGTAAAAGGGTAGTGTGGCAACCACACAGTCAGGTGACCAGATGTGATGTCATTCAGTAATTCAGCACTGAAATGATGCTTTAATACTAGATGAGACAAAAGTCTTAGGGTAGTCTGTTTGTGAAACCTGACAAGAAAGACCACTCACCCACATCACTTTTCCTTACCATATTAAGTAAGTAGGAAACAGTAATTATTTAGATCAGTCAAAAAAATACAGTGAGATTAGTTAAGTACTGTTTTTTCTATAGCTGTGTGACTCTTTCCATCTGTGTTATTTTTAATATTTCCTGTGAATGAAACTCTGGTGTTTATTGTAAATAGATATTCAGTATTATCATGTTCTTTTATTATTTATTATTAAACATATTTAAACTTTTCATTGTGACTGGTCTTTTTAGGAAATATTTAACATTTGACAGTACTTATATTTATTTAGTGATGCTGTGGCATCAGGCTCCTGAAAGTCTTGCTGTTCGGTCAACATTACCATTGGTATTCGTATTAATTTCAGGCAGTATATTTGGATACCCCATTAAGAGCCTTAAAGTAGCTGGTCTGGGCAGGGAAGAAGTTGTTCCAGCCTTTTCCTTGTGTGTGCGTGTGTGTGTGTGTGTGTGTGTGTGTGTGTGTGTGTGTGTGTGTGTGTGTGTGTGTGTGTGTGTGTGTGTGTGCATGCCTGCACGTGTATGTGTGTGTGTGCGTGTGTGTGTATGTCTGTGTGTGTGTGTGTGTGTGCATATGTCTGTGTGCCTGTGTGTGTGTGTGTGTGTGTGTGTGTGTGTGTGTGTGTGTGTGTGTGTGTGTGTGTGTGTCTGTATGTGTGTGTGTGTGTGTGTGTGTGTGTGTGTGTGTGTGTGTGTGTGTGTGTGTGTGTGTGTATATATTTGTGTAAAAATCAAATCTCAAACAGTGTGTGTGTCAGCTACTTGGAACAGGGACATAGAGTTCCTTGGTCGTCCATGTGGATTCCTATTTGGGGCCTGGAGAGAAAAAGAGAGTCCAGCCCCGGGACTGGAGTGTGTTCCCTGTGTGTCCTTAAGGAAAATTGTGTTTGATGCAGAGAGCTGCATCTGAAAATACTCACCGGTGTCCATGGTGATGATTAAGGCTCCTTGATCACTGGCCCAGAGGAAGGATGTCACAGCTTCATCTAGGTTTGATTAGAGTTCATCATTTACTTCAAACAAAATAAAAAGGAAAGTATAGCAGTCCTGATGTAGCTATTTCTGCAAGTTAGATGTTTCATGCATCCAAACAGAAGCTGAAACAAAAAGGAAAATAATTGTTATCCTCACAGGTTAGTGTTCTCATATCAAAACAGAATCTCTCTCTTAAACCAAGATGCACAGAATACACAAGAGAGTTCCATTCCAAAACAAGGTATTGTAGTTTTTGATAGGAAACAGTGAGTAAGAAAATAGATGTTTTTCATAGTCTATGATTGATGTTGGGGTGTATCAAACACCCCTGTTCTTGTGTGAGTAAACTGGGACAAAGCTTGTGGCAGTTGCCCCTGGCCATTTCCAAAACAAGAGAGAAGGTAGAACCATGGTTGCACTGGCCAGAAGGGAGTCACAACAATGATCTTAAGGAATTCATACTGAATCTTCAGAAGTACCCTGGATATTAGTAGAAAGAACAGAAAGGCATACAGAAACATTCTTGTCCAAAGAAAAGAAAAGACATATGCCTTCCAGACCTTCTTGCTTGGAGTCTTGGAACATAATTTTGCCAGTTGATTGTTCAGAGAAGAGGCAAATAGGTTTACTTGAGGAACTCCTCACAGATAGATCAACTTTTTCAAGACCTCCTAATCTAGTTTCCATCCATGAGTGTCTGCTCTGGTCTTACTCAGCTTGTCTACCACACAGTTTTGTTCTGAAGGAATGTAGGATGCCTGTAGGGTGAGATTGTGCTTTGAAGCTATAGCCCAAGCTAACATGGATATTCTGCAAAGGGGGGTACAGCCTGGTTCCTCCTTGCTTGTTGATGTGCCCAATGACTATGGTACTTTCTGTAACCACTTGAAGTGGTAACTGTGGACCAAAGATAGTTCAGAGAGTTGAGTGCCTTGAGCAGGGCAAGCCTCTCCTTGATATTTATGTGCTTGCCACTGTCCTTGGTGTCCCACACCCTCTGCAACATTTATCCCTCCCAAAACTTCTCCCCAAGCAAAGTCTGAAACATCTGTGGTGACTGACTGCTTTGGAGCAGGGATGGAGAAGGGGAGACCTGGATTTAAGAATATCTGTTGTCTCCAACAAATAATTTATTTTCTGACAGTACTGGGATCTGAAAAGATACAGTGTTGATGCTGGAGCCAAAGAGACTTTAGATACTACCATATCTTTCTCATGTTGAGTCTATCCAGGGATATCATAAGAATCATAGATGCCATGAGATCCAAAATTCTGAGGTATTTCCTCGCAGAGACTGAAGTCTAAGTGGAAAACCTTAGAAATAGATCTAGACAAAGATCTATTTTTCCTGTGGAAGAAAAACTCTTTGAACTGATGTGTCTAGTTGACAGTCCAGGAACACAATCTTGTATGAGGGAGTCAAGAAAGACCTTTGAATATTCTCTTGGAATCCCAGCTTGTGCAACAGATCTCTCACCCAAGAGAGAGACTCCTGACACATTGAGAAAGACTCTGCAAAAATAAGCAAGACATGTAAATATGGAAAAATGTGGTTGTCCTGTAGCCTACAATGAGTTATAATTGCAGCCAGGCACTTTGGGAATACTCTTGGTGCACTGGATAGCCCAAAGGGTAAGGCATGCAACTGCTAATGTGATCCAGACACACAAAACCTTAAGAAACACCTGAAGTCAGGATGACTAGAGATGTGATGATAAGCAGCTTTAAAGTCTAGAATTGCCAGGAAACTTGAAAGAAGAAGAACAGGTAACAGGCTTTGAAGTGACATAATTTTGAATTTGGGCACCATCACAAACAGGTTTAAGAAAGAAAGATCCTGAACTGGTCTCCTAAGAACATCCTTGAATATAATCCCTTCCTCACCTGGGAAGGAAAAACTGGTTATATCATTCCTTGGGACAGCATGTGATGAAGAAAATGAGGAAATAAAAGAATCTGATCGGCAGGATGAGTAATGACCATCTGAAAAGGAGGAATTTCCTCTTACAGCCTTCTGTAACCCTGCTTAAAGGAAAACTCCGGACTCAACCACATATAAACTCAACTGCAAGTTTTCTTTTATCCCTGTAAAATCAGGCTAGCCACATAATGCACTAAAAAACTTTTCGTTTCTACTTTTCACCACTTCCCTAGCGTAGGGCAGATAAGCCCATCCCCCGTTCTGTTGTATCACATCCCTTCAGGTGGAATTTGTCTCCACCTTCGTGACATACCTTCGACATACTCATATCAGTAGTTCTCTCTCCTGATGTCCCACCCACATTGTGACATAGGCATTATGGAGTTTTGGCCGCAAATCAGTGCAAAACTTGTTGCGGAACTCTCTAACGACTACTGTTTCTGTCAGGAGTAAAAACTGTTTCGGAAGTACTTCCTCCGGTGAAACTGCAACCAAAGTGTTTACAAATAGACAAGCTTCTATTACTGATTTGGTAAGTACATTGACAAATCAGCCCATGGTGTTCTTTCCCAAATGCATAATGAAAATGTTTTCACTTTTTCGCCGTTTCCAAATGCATAAATGTACACAGTAATGGTCCCCAAACACCCTGATCCAGTAAGTGTGTGTGCGTATAAGTGCATTACTGTTTCTGCCTGTTTGTGTATGAGTGAATGCATGCATGAAATGCAGAATTTGTGTGTGTGTGTGTGTGTGTGTGTGTGTGTGTGTGTGTGTGTGTGTGTGTGTCTGTGAAAGCGACAGAGAAAAACACGGAGTGAGGTGATCGATAGCAGCAGCAGCTAAGAGGTATGCTTACCTCCTCACTGTGCCTCTCAAACCTGTCCAGACACTTGATCACGACTGAGCCACAAATAAAGGGGTCGGGCGGTCCAGCTACTGAAATAAGGCCAGTTGTTAATGCATCTTAGGGTGCCAGCAAGAGGAACATCATTTGTTTTCTTTATTACTTCCAATACATGATGGAGCAGGGGGGTGTAAAGCTAACTGTAATAAGCCGATCGCTTACAGTGTATCGATCGGCTTATTACTGTGGTGTCCGTTTATTTATTTATTTTTTTAACCTTTTTGTGTGTGAAAGCAGAATGTGTGTATGACAGAGTTAGCGATCAGTCTGTGTGAGTGTAGAAAAGTCTCTGTATGAGTGAATGACAGAGTGAGCAATGCATGAGAGAATGTCTGAGCGTGAGAGCAGGATGTGTGAATGTAGCAAAGGCTTTGTATGCATGTGTGTGAGAGAGAGTGGGCGATGCTTGAGATACTGAACAGTGCATGTGTGAAAGCAGAATGTCTCGTGTGTGTCTGTGTGTGAATGCTGAACAGACTGTGCTTGTGAGTGTATGACAGAGAACGTTGCGGATGCATGTGAAAATTGCTGTCTGAAAGCAGGGTGTGTGTATGTGTGTATCAGAGATGGGGGGTGTGAAATGCAGCTGGCCACCAGTTCAGTGTGTCATACGAGGATTCCCTTTTTTTTTTTTATAATAATATAATGCCGTTCAGTGTACGAGCACTATACTTAAGCTCTAGCAAACTGTTATGATATGAAGTGCCAGATCCCACATATTTGTTACTGAAGAGGCCTCATTTGAAGCAAGTTGCACAGTTGTGGAAGCTGCATCTCCTTATGTACAAAGGTTAGGAGCAGTCTAAAGAACAGCTGAGATACCTGAGTTACCAGTTTGGCATTTTTTCTCGTTTGCATTGATGTTTGAGTATTGTACAGTAACTTATTTTAACGCCTGTTATTTTAAAGGGAATCTGTACTTCCCACTTGCACCACGGTTTGTGGATTTTTTGCTCTTGAACATGTCTTTCACTATGCCCTGGTCCTCACTTCTGTTAATATGTTTGATTATTTTCTAAACGTTACTGCCCGCATGTCCTATTTACGGCGTGGGTTACGGTAAACAAGTTTTTAGTGTTTTTCTGATCAGTAATTCTGACTGTATGCAGGGTGTGTAACCTCCCCCGAGTTGCAGATTTTCTTTTGAACTGCTTTGCATTAGTAAACTAAAATAAATGCTTAGGATTTGTTTTCCTTCCTTGACATCAAAACCAAATTGCAGTCCTGCCTGTACTACTCCATGATGCACTAAGTGCTGTTGGCTTTGAATTGTATTGACCCACCGCCCTTTTCGCGCGGGAATGGTGCTATTTATTCTTGGGTTTATATCTTAAGTCAATCAACGTTTAAAACAGGGTATAACAAGATAAGATATTGACTATTTACACAAGGCTATAAAAATATTTATATTTTTTTAGCCGTTAGTACTTTTCCAGTAAATCACTGAAGTTCTCATTCTTATAGTCAACTACTCCTTTTTAAGAGTCTCAGCTAGGCAAATACATTCAACAAATGCAAATTCAGGTTTGCAATTCTATTTTTTTGTTATAACTTTTCTTGCAACGGCAATTATTGCCCAAAGAGGAGAGATTTTTGAAGTGTTGCTGGTGTTGGGGCATTATATAGCATCAAGGAGCCAGTAATAATACGATTGTCTGATCACAAAGCTGAGTGGCTAAAATCACTCCAAAAGGATGTCACCAACTTACGTCTATTCTAATGTGCAACCAATCGGCATTAGAAACATCATTATACCTCCAGCATTTAATTTTTCTGTTTTATTTATTTAACATTTATTGTTTACTGGGGAGGACTGATGAGGCAAAGCCCAATTTCAGAGGAGGCCTGGGAGGAAATGCTTCAGATGAGGGTGTAATTTATGAGGGTGTAATTTTTTGAGATGTAAGAAAGGACACTATGCAGAAATTTCCACATATAGATTTTCCAGTAAAGTGAGGACATTGACTTTTGTGCAGATTAAGAATAATTTTTTTTATTTAGGCATAAAAATGGTTCATTATTAATTTTTGTTGAGAAGATCCAGATTGTCATATCTGGGGTAACCAATTCCATTCCAATAATCTTGTGTATATAATTGGTAGATTTGACTTTCCCCATGGTTGGTCCACTGTTAACAGTGGAGAGTAAATCCAAGATTTTTGGAACAGGTTTATTATGACTATAGGTTCATAGGTTGGTACTAGACCTAATGATATTTTGATTTTATCCTGAATATATTCTTTACATCTATGTATATCTAGCCATCCATCTGTCCTCAACCCACTTTCTCCATTTTGTACATGGGGTTGGGATGTGTCACAGTGACCATCTCGAGCCAAGGTTTACACCGCTGGGTGGCTACCCCTGCAGGTGGTAGTTCATTCATACTGCATTTACTCGTTCTCACCTATAGCCAGTTTAGAGTACGCAGTCCACCTACTGCATGTCTTTGGAATCTGAGAGGAAACGGGAGAACTGGTGCCAGCTGTTATTGTGTTTAGTAATTCCTTGACTGAGTAAGTTTGTGGACAACTGTAAGTTGGGTGCTGTTATTGACTCCTCAAGTGATGTTGGCATGCTACAAGAGGGTCTCATAGCAACAAATGACTAGTGCCAAAGGCATGGCCTTGAGTTAATTGCAAAATGTCAGCATGGCCCCTACTGATTACTACATCAATGGCAACCCTCTGAGCACACAATGTGTGGTGAGGTACCTGGGTACACAGGTTGACAACAATCTCACATTCGACCATGATGTATCAGGAGTGGTCAGAAAAGCCTTTTACGTGGTTCATCTTTTAAGTAAAGGGATTGCATCAAGGGAGGTTATTACCTCTCTGTGCTCCTTCTACCCGTTTGGTATGTACCTCTCCAGACAGCTGCACCAACTGGAGGGACCACGGAGGTGCCTCACAGGGAGAATCCATGGCCTCCAACACCTGTCCTGAGGACAGGCTCAAATCACTATCACTCTACTCTGTTGTAAAGATTGCTCGGAGGTGATTTGTCTCACCTACAAGGCAATCTTGGACCCTGCCCTACTAGAGATGCTTCATATCTGTAAGTCCAACTTCTTGCGCATTACCAGCTTGAAAGGCCCAAGTCTAATATGTGGTGACAGCAAAACCGGCTGGAGAGATGTTTGTCTCCCAGAGGCTGCCCCGTCTCTGGAATAGACTTTCCATACATGTCAGAGTACCTCGCTGATCCTCTCAAGCTGTAGTTCTGCACAAGTATGTAACGTGTCTTAGCTTGTATCCCTATAAAGGATGCTTCCAAACTGATGTCCTCAGAATGGTGCATTAAAAAAATTACTTGATAATTATTCCTGAGCGTTATTTGCAGATAATTATTCCTGAGCAAACAGATGTTGCTTGGATGTCTACAGCTTGCATATTTGGAGGAAATTCTTGTTGGGGGGTGTTTTCAACTTGGGTACTTGAAGAGTCATGTTGTTGGATGACCACAGACAGGATATTTATCATTAAATTTTTGCATGGTAAAAAGTATGTCAATTTTGTCCTTCATTTGCATCTAAATGTATTCCTAGTAATCGTGTATTTTTATTTATTGACATGATTATTGGTCCGACTGGGCAGAAGCCAATTTTCAGTGGATGCCTGGGCAGAAGAGCTCCAAAGTATTGGAAAACATTTTAAAACAATTTTCCACTCTTCAAAAAAATAAAACAAAAATGTCTGCGGTTTTAATAATTTATAACAAATTAGACATTTACAATAATTTAATATTTAGAGAAATTTTAGACAGACTGCATCATCAGTATAATTTCCAATTAAAGTATCTGCAAGAATATCAAACACTCTACCTGCTTGCTTCCATGCCACTCTTCCATACCTCTAACCTATCCATATTTTCGCAGAATGTCCAGATTTTTGCCTCTTATTTTTGAATTGTTCCTTATAAAATTTGTGGGATTTTTTGTCAAATCAATGGGATGATCTGAGGATTGACGTCACCAAATAATGACATACATCTGGAGCTTTTCTCCCCGGGCCTCCGCTGAAAATGGACATGCATCCAGTCGGACTATCCCGGTCAACAAATGTAAAATAAAAATAAATAAATAAAATACATTTGAATTTCAGATTGCAAATCCTTCATAACATATATGTTAACACAACCCCTGTTACTCTAACAACTTTCTAGGTTTGTAAGAGCAATATTTAAAATATTTACCTATGTTTGGGCATTTGTCCCCCTATTTTGTCAGGCTTTGTCCAGATTTCTTGCATTTCGAGGTTGAGAAGTCTGCACTCTTCCCATTCCAAGTGAACTCTTAAGTTCAGAGAGCAACTACTGAGTAGGACGGGTGTTACAAATCGTGTTCATATCCCAAATAAGTAATGCCTATTTGCAATACACTGTTGAGGCCAATCACCCCTTGCACATTATTTGGTGGTCAGCAATGTAGACACAGAGTACATCCTGACCATCACATATTAAATTGTTGGCAGAGGTGCTATTATATGCCTTTGGGATTACAGATGGCTTGAATCACATGCCAAGATATTAAAATATTGGAACACTGACAGATTGGAATATTGGATGCCTACAAAAAAAAATTAAGTGAGCTGACTGATTCAGCCTCTGAGGGTCCCAAGAAACACACAGTATTATTTTATAGTCTTAAGCTACAGTTTCTTTGAGTGCATACTTTTCATTCACCTACTAAACAACTCTGAGTCACGAGACTTGAACCTCAGCACTGAAATAAATAGGACATGCTGGAGGGACAGATTCACAACCCAGAGGCTCCCTTCACTCTGGAATAAAATCCCAGTCCAGGTTAGGCAGAGTCCCTCATTGACTCTCTTCAAGAGGAATCTTGATGAGTGGATGGGAGATCGTAGGTTTACCCCGGGTATCACTTCTGTGTCACTGTTAGACAGAGGCACAGTATACTAACCTCGAAAAAGGGCATAGCAAAATAAATTTAAAACGGCTGGCGAAAGCCAAACACATTCTGGATAGGCTTATAAATGCCCTAGGGCAGATAGCCTAGTATGAACCTATGAACCTATGAACCTGTTAATGCTCTTTTGAAAATGAAGAACTGGGTTGGGCTCCTCAAATAGCATGCGTATTAACTACATATAAACCTATAAAATAAAATAAGCAGAGGCTTGGATATTTGGGACAGCATGTGACCAAGATTTGACAGAGTGGACTGAATCTTTGCCTTTATGGTTCTTTAAGTAATGCAGCTTCTGAACAAATAACAGGAATACCTACCAAATCAAGCAGCCAGAACTGAATGAGTAAAAGGAGTATGCCTGCTAAAAGTCCAATAAAAATAAGTTATGTTCTTACCATAACGTTCCATCTGTGTTGTTGTTCTTCATTCATTCACGATGGATGGGCTTCAGCTCCATCCTCGGAACCGACTTGGCAACACAACAAGTCCCCGCCAGCCCAAAACTCTCAAGCCAAGGTTACCCATAGTGCCCCTTCCTTAATCTCCACAGATCAAGTTTGCACGTAAGGATAACAAAACGGAGGCTTTGTCTGAGCAAATGCCCTAACATGTAACCATGACCAAGTCCAAACCTCCAGGAGTCTTCTGGAGGTGGTTGATGGGTGGGATGTCATCAATGAATGAAGTGATATGTCACAACCAGCAATGGCATGTGTGACTACTTTCCAATTCTGTATTAAAAAAAAATACATTGGTCTGTTTTTCCCATATCTTCTATAGACTTTGTAAAGCAATATGTACATAGCCCACTATCTTGGGCCGCCAATAACAACTTTTCATGTCTTAGTTTGAATTTGCCTAACCATTCCTGCTTTCGATCCTGATCACCATGAGGTTCTTCAAGAAGTTTTCTATACTTGCAGCTCTCTTTATGTATTTTCCACATAGGTTCATAAGTAGGTTCATAGGTAAGTACTAGGCTATTGGCCCTAGGGCCTATACAAGCCTAGTCAAAAAGGTACCCTGGCTTTCGCCACCCAACAAAATTATTTTCCTGTGTCCCTGTCAAGCAGAACCACAGAATTGATACCTGGGGTGAATTTCCTATTACCCGTCCAATCATCAAGATTTTTTCTTGAGTGCTAATGAGGAGCTCTGTTTGACATAGATAGGTAGTCTGTTCCAGAGTATGGGAAGTCTCTGGGACAGGAATCTATACCTCCAGCATGTTCTGTTTGTTGTGGTGATAAGGTTTAGGTCCCTAGAGTGTATAGCTCGGAGGGATTGGGATTTCTTTAAGTGGAGCATGTCCAACAGCTCTGGATTTGACATAGCTTTGTATGTTAGGCAGAGACTGGTTCTGAGTAGGCAATATGCGACGGAGTAAAGCTGGAGTTTTTTGAGACGGTCTGCGTAAGGCATCTGTTTGAGGCCAGTAATCCTCTTCGTGTGGTATTTTTGCGGCCTTTCCAGTTGTTGTAGATGTCTTCTGAGGTACATACCAAAAGGGGCGTTGTACTCTATATAATGGGTCTAATGAGTGATGAGTAGAGGGGAACAATGACCTTTTTTTTTTCTGGATGATAAACCTTTTGTGATGAGGAGTGCCACATAGAAGGATTTCCTGACCACTGCAGTGATGTGATTCTCAAAGGAGAGACTACTGTCCACCTGTGTCCCAAGGTCTCTTATCACACTTTTGGTGTTAAGTAGACTACCGCCTATGTGGTAGTTCATAGGTACAGAGTTTTTACCAAAGGGGATGACAATGCACTTTTTGGCATTGAGCTTGAGACCATGGTTTTGACACCAGGCATCTGTCTCAGTGAGGCCCTTTTGTAGGATGTCCACATTGTTAGGAGTTTCAATTATGGTTCTTAGCTTGCAGTCATCTGTGAATTTAGTTAGCCAAAGACCTTCTGTGTTAGCCTGTACTTCAGAGAAGTAGATACCAAACAGGAGAGGACCCAGGACTGAACTCTGTGGTACTCCACTTGTCACTGGTCTGAAATCTGATTTGGAGTCTGCTACTTTCACAGTGTGGGCTCTGTCAGTAAGCCAGTTGGCAACCCATCTTGTGACATAGGGATTTATACCTAGTTTAGTGAGTTTCTCTATAATTCCAGAGTGGGGGATGGTGTCAAACGCCTTGGCGAGATCTAGATAGGCTGTGTGAACCACCTTACCCTCATCTATGGCTTTGGTGACTACTTCAAAGAAGTCTGTCAGGTTTAGGAGACATGATCTGCCTTTTACAAACCCAAACTGTGTGGGGTCCAGAGTTTAGAGATCTCCAATGTCTTTGTTTATGAATTCCATGATGATACGTTCCGTGGCCTTGCAGACCAGGCTCGTCAGGCTAATGGGGCAGTAGTTCCCTGGATCCAATGTGGATACCCCCTTGCGGAGTGGAATAACTGTAGCTGTGTGCCACTCAGTGGGCACGAAGCCTGAGGTGAGGCTATGATTAACCATGACACTTAGGTGAGGTGCCAATTCATTTTGTAGTTCATGTATTACACAGCCTGGGATGTCGTCTGGTCCCATGGTTGCTGTATTCTTAGCTTTGGAGAGTGCATTTATTAATTGTGTGGCAGTTATTATCGGAATTTGGCAATCTTTCTGTATTGAGATAGGCCCTTTAGTGGGTGTAGAGGGGACTAAATTTTGCACTGAATCGATCTGCCAGGATATTGGCAATATCGTTGGGATCAGTATATTTAATGCCATTCTGTTGTAGCTCAGAGCAGATCTGAGCATTACCATTTAGATTCTTGACATAGTTATAGAATGCCTTGTGGTTGTCTTTGAAATCTTTATCAATTTTATTTTCATAGTCCTTCCTGTCCCTCACTACCCTGTGTTCTTGTGGTAGAACTTTTATCAGTTATTAATTTAGCTGCACGGTAATATATCCTGTTTACTTCAGTTGCATCGCATGGATCTCTATGAACAGTCCTAATTACTGTGTTCATTTGTTTCATCCGACTTCTGACTTTTTGGGTTTTATTAACCTTTTGCTGTCTATTTCTTTTATTGATCTTGATATATCTGTCTATGTCTATTAAATCAAGCAATTATTCTCTTACCTCATTTTCTTCTAAACTAAAGGCACATCCCTTGCTTTCCAGTTCCTGCGGGCATTCTATAGAAGGTTGTATACCATCTTCCTGTGACACATTCTCATGAATATCATCCTGTGCTGTCCATTGATCTATCATATGGGAACTCACTGGCCCATCTCTCCTCAACATTGGCTGCATCAGAGTTTCCTGTTCCTTCCCCTGCTGTCTAGCTTCAAGTGAACATTTATACTGGTTTGCTGTGGAAGGCTCCAAATTATCTTCATATGCCACCTGACCAATTGCTTCCTGCTCCACTGGTTTCTTCTTAATGTGGATATCTATTACTCTATCCTATTGTAGTGCCCATTGTTAAGGGGTGATCTACGCCTAAAACAGAAGGTGTCCACGAATCCATCCCTGATGGAACTGTTACACATTCACAAAACAAACTGCATAAGGGTCACCAAGCTAGGGATCTAAACCTGATCTGCGAAATGAGCAAAATATGTGGGAGAGACAGATATGAGTCTCAGAGAATACCCCTTCTCTGAATCAGGCTTCCTATTCATGTAAAACAGAGACCTTCCATGACCCTTTTCAAACAGAGTTTGGATTAATGGATGGGGAATCGTAAATTCACTCCAGTTTTCAAACCAAAAGGATCCTTGAACCAGTGCTAGATCTTTCTGGTCTAAACCCTTTTGTTTACACTTTGAAGTTCCATATGTTATCTTTCACTATCTGATAGGTTCATAGGTTCATAAGTTCATAGATTTATACTAGGCTATCTGCCCTAAGGCATTTATAAGCCTAGCCCAAATTTTTGTGGCTTACGCCACCCCTTATATGAAAATATACTGTGCCCATTAGTTTGTTGTGCCTCTGTCCAGCAGTGACACAGAGATGATTCCCGGGGTAAACCTATGATCTCCCATCCACAGGTCAAGATTTCTCTTGAGCAGAGCCAGCGAGGTGCTCTGCCTCACATGGACCGGGATTTTATTCCACAGCATAGGGAGTCTCTGAGTGATAAATCTATCACTCAAGCACGTCCTATTTATGTCCGTGCTAAGGTTTAAGTCGCTTGCTCTAGTGGTTTTGGTGGATGTGGATTTTTTGAGGTGGAGCATGTCCATTAATTCCGGGTTGGACATGGCCTTGTATGTCAGGCACATGTCACCTCTGAGCAGATGGTATGCAACTGAATAGAGCTGGAGTTTCTTCAATCTGGCAGCATATGACATATTTTGGAGTCCCTTTATCCTTTTGGTGAGGAACTTTTGGGGTCTCTCCAATTGCTGCAGATGTCGGGTGAGATACATCCCGAATGGGGCATTGTACTTGATCATTGGTCTGATAAGTGAAGAGTACAGGGGAACAATGACCTCACTAGATCTGGATGTGAATCCCTTCATGATCAGGTGGGCAATGTAGAAGGTCTTTCTAACCACTTTAGCAACGTGAGTGTCAAAAGAAAGGCCACTGTCAACCTGGGTCCCCAGGTCCCTGATAACCTCTTCTGTGCTTAGTGGATTGCCACCTATATGGTAGCTTGGCGTTACCTTGTTTTTCCCGAAGGGTATGACTATACATTTTTTGGCGTTTAACTTCAGGCCATGGCTCTGGCACCAGCTATCTGTTTCCGTGAGTCCCTTCTGAAGGATATCCGTGTCCGATGCACTTTCCACTATGCCGCCCAGTTTGCAGTCGTCTGCAAACTTTGTCAGCCAAAGTCCTCCCATGTTGGCCTGTACTTCTGAGAAGTAGATGCTGAACAGTAGGGGGCCAAGGACCGAGCCCTGTGGGACACCACTTGTGACCAGCTTAGAGTCTGACATAGCGCCAGCAACTCTAACCCTGTGGGTTCTGTCCTTAAGCCAGTTTGCAACCCATCTTGTGACATATGGGTTTACATTTAAGCTGGTAAGTTTTTCTACAATACCCGAGTGGGGTATTGTGTCGAAAGCCTTTGCAAGGTCAAGGTAGGCTGTATGGACTGCCTTTCCCTCATCAATGGCCTTGGTGACTGTTTCAAAGAAGTCGACCAAGTTCAAAAGGCATGATCTTCCCTTGACGAAGCCAAACTGGGTCGGGTCCAATGTCTGCAAGTCCTCTATATCTTTGTTTATGAGCTCCATTATGATCCTCTCCATAGCTTTTGCAGACTAGACTTGTTAAGCTTATGGGGCGGTAATTACCAGGGTCCGTAGAGGCACCGCCTTTGTGGAGTGGGACCACAGTTGCCGTACGCCACTCCCTGGGCACGTATCCTGTGGTAAGGCTGAGATTAAACAGCTGCCTTATGTGCGGGTTTAATTCCTCATTTAGCTTGTGTGGCACACAGCCGGGGACACCATCCGGTCCCATTGATGCTGTGTTTTTAGCTTTAGAGAGAGCAGCTTTCACCTGTGCATTTGAGATGTCTGGGAGGCTACACTCCGCTGGGATAGTTACCTCTCCTTTAGGGGAGAGGGTGAAGTTTGCACTGAACCTGTCTGCCAGTATGTTGGCAATGTCTGTGGGTTCAGTGATTTTTGTATAATTTTGGACTAATTCTGAGCATATCTGGGAGTTTCCACCCAGGTTCCTAACATAGCTGAAAAAGGCCTTATGATTGTTCTTTGAATCCATGGCAATTTTTCTCTCAAAATTGGCCTTAGTTGATTTTATGAGTGCTCATATTTTTTTACTAATAATGATCAGGGGTGACTTCCCTTTTATGGATTTTGTTCTATCATGTAATAGCTTTCTCTTCTTATTGTAAAGTTTGTTAATGGCTGGGGTCCACCAGACTGGGCGTTTGCCCTTTGTGGAAAGAGTCTTGGTTTTATTTGGGATTGCCTGATCTATGCAGTCCTGGAGGTGTTCATAGAAGGCATTTGTAAGGGCTTCCGCAGCTTGGGTTGTGGTTTCCACTGGCTCAGGGGCCTTGAAGGATACCACACCTGTCTTGAGTAGTGTGAAGTTTGCTTTAGAGAAGTTCTTCACTGTGGTCTTTTTTGTTTGGGGTGGGGGCGGGATGTGGATTTCCAGTGAGATTAGTTTATGATCAGATCTCACCAATGAGGGATATACTTCCGGTGTGGAGCATTTTGTCCCCATGTTTGTGATAATGAGATCTAGTATATTTTCTCCTCTCATGGGAACAGTGACTAGTTGTTCCATGGCATTTGAATTTATGAACTCCAGGAACCGTTGGGCTAGAAAGTTAGGGCTTGAGTAATGTTCCCAGTCTATATTCGGGTAGTTGAAGTCACCCAATATGATGGTGTTTGGAGATACATTTATACCCTCCAGTGTCTTCAGGAAGGCTGTGTGGGGTTCCTGAGTTTGAGAGGGTGGCCTGTAGCATGCTACAATCTGTAGAGCAGTTTTGCCTATGGTTAGTTGCACCTGGATGTTTTCCGAAGCTTCGTGCGTTGCCACCAACCTGGAGGTGTGGGTATCCTTTATGAATATGGATACACCCCCTCCTTTTGTGGTGTGGTCCGGGTTTTAGGGCGGAGCATGATATGAGGTAAAACCTAATAGTGCCGGGGTGCTCTCAGGAGCCTTGAACCAGGTTTCAGTTACAACACAGACATCGATGTTCTCCATACTGAGAAGGGCCTCGAGTGCGTGCATTTTGAGATTTAGACTTCTGGCATTGAGCAGCATTACCCTCAGTACCACTATTCCCTCTACTACCTTTCATGGTAAAGCTGGATCTAAGATATGCCTATTGTCAAATTCCTATTGCCAAGCATTTCATAATATTAGTAGTAATTCATAATAAGATTAAAACTGTATATGATGTTACTGTAGTTCGTGATAGTGGCATTCTGTATTGTGGCCAATTGCTATTGTTCATAGCATATGAAGTGTTTCATTGAACATGTCTGGTGTACTGGGTGTTCCAGCTGCTTGAATGTCAGAAACATGCAGACAGGGACTCCAATGGCTGTAAACCCATCTGATCATCTGCTCAAGCTCAAACTTGAATGTGAGTTCAACACAGATGCTGCACCATCTGCTCTCTTCCTAGGAATCGGATGCAAGCAAGTGTTTGGCATGGACCACATAAGTGGATTTAAGGGAGATGGGAAGGTGTTTTAGGTTGGAGAAAAAGGAGTGGAGTACGGGCTACAATGTTATGGAGTAGGACAGGGATTTTAGGTTTAGGGAGCAATGGAAATGTTAGGAATGGACGGGACACGGATTTTATGTTTTACAAAATGATGAGTATTTTGTGGTTGGGGATAGGGATTCCAAGTTTAAAGACAGATCATAGACCAGAGTGGGAAGGGGATGTTAGGTTTAAGAAGTGATGAGAATGATATGGTTAGGGGGGATGGGAATTTTAGGTTTACTGAACCACAGAGAGCATGATGTGCAAGGCAGTTTAGGTTTAGGGAATGATCGAGAATGGGAGGGGAAGTGGAATGCAGGTATAAGGAGCAATTGGGGCTTTATGGTTGGGGAACAGGCATGTTAGGGATCTTCATTTATGACATTCTTTATGGTGATGATGATTATTATTTTGTATGTATGTGTGTGTGTGTGTGTGTGTGTGTGTGTGTGTGTGTGTGTGTGTGTATGTTTTCTCATTTTATTTGTTTTCTGAGTGTACTAATTTGTTTATTTGTAAACAGTATTTGCAAAGGACTGTAATAAACATGATTTTGTTCTGTAATAGCATTAAAATAGGAAAATAGTGGCCCAATCCTCTGTGGTAAATAGCTGCATATGTGTTAACAACACTGTGTGTGTGTGTGTGTGTGTGTGTGTGTGTGTGTGTGTGTGTGTGTGTGTGTGTGTGTGTGTGTGTGTGTGTGCGTGTGTTGTGTGTGTGTGTCATATCTTTCAATATTTAGACCCAGAGTTGTAGACAAAAATAATTAGGGCAAAACCTTCATATTAGATACTTTTACTGGTGCTGTTATCTCAAAATAACTTCAGAATTTAGAATGGATGGAACAAAAGTTTGAGAACAAATTAGAAGTGTTCCCCCAAATTCAGGCGGGACGAGGGGTAAGTGTGGGCTTGTGTATTGGACCTTTATGGTTTATGACTGAAAGTGAATTACTTTTTAGTTTCAATAAATTAAATACATTGATACATACATACATGTGTACACATATACACACGCACATAATTAAATATTTATTAGCAAGGCTTCAGTAACAAGATGCATGAGTGTTACGAAAGACATTTAGTACCTTCAGAGAAACCCAGCTGTGAACCCCCACCTCTGCGTTTTTGTGTTGTGTTGTAACTGGTGGTGATAGTAGATGCAAGCTCAAATGATGTGCTAACAGCTTGTCTTTGTATTGTACAGAGACCAGTTTGCACACATTTAAATATCTCCAACTTATGAATGTTCTTCTTTGTCATTTAATGAGATTGTTTACTACAGCTGTGGCCTATGCTGAGACACATTTGGGTATGAGGATGATTTGTGATAAAATGATTTTGATGTATTATGAAGTACATCTGACCTAAGTAATACATTTTTTTTGTTTGTTTGTTGTATCGTACCAGACAGTACATAACATACCCAGACTCCCATTAGTAGTTTGTTTGTTGTATCGTACCAGACAGTACATAACATACCCAGACTCCCATTAGTAGTTTGTTTGTTGTATCGTACCAGACAGTACATAACATACCCAGACTCCCATTAGTAGTTTTCCCTGCTGGAAAATATAATCTTCAAAGATAAAACAAAAACATCTGCAGTTTAAATAATTACAATAAATTATATGACAGGCATTTAATATTTATAGACATTTTAGACAGTTTGTAGAGAAATTATAGGTAAGTTAGTCTATTACAAACAGGAATTGCAATATGAAGTAAGGGAAAAACACGGTTATGGTATATTTAGAGAGAAAGTCATGGAAGAGAATTTGATGGAAGTAAGTGAAGAAGGGAGTAAAGAGGTACAAGGATTGAAATTTTGTCCTGAATTCTTATAGGTATCCACATTGGTTTTAAAGGTTGCAAGGTAAATAGTTTTTGCTTGATATGTGAAGTCATTCTATTTTACAAATGTGGAATGCACTGGGTAAGGTACTTGTCATGACATCTGGAATCATTTATGTGATAGTGCAGGTTCACTACTAGTTTCATTGTGATGAAGGTGTTCTTAAAGTGCAAGGTCATTCATAGCATGAGAACTGTAGTGGACATGACCCTGTCAGGGATTTGTAGGATGCTTTGTAGAGGAACTGATTTTTTACTCTATCAGAATATCTGGTGGTACTGAAACCAGAGATTTTTTTTTTTGTTGAGGAAACATTAAAGGGCTTTCTTTTGACAATTCCAAAACTGATGGGGCTCCACATTTAAGAGATTTTTCAACATCCAGATTGAGGAGGTCTGAACACAGTACAAGCTGCCTTAGTCTATCCCTCTCTGCTGACTGTCTTTGCTATTTTAACAAATGTTGCTGCTGTAGTCTGTACTGTTGGTAAGAAAAAGGTACCTAGTTATGATACTAGTGGTAGTGGGTTGCTGTCTGTAGCACTAATAACTAGACATGGGGAGTGCTCTGTCGTACTCCACTAGTGTCAGAACTGGAGATATAGCCACTCACCTGAAATTTCTGGGTTGTAATTGGGAGTCAATTTACTATCTATCAAGTAGGTCAGGTTCATAGGTTGTTACTGGGTTAACGACCACTAGGGCCCTTACAAGCCTAGCTGCTCACCTAACCATTTGGGTCCCGAGTGTCATGAACATCCATACTGGGGAGGGCATGTTAGTAGGGAGTTAACTAAGGATTTTTGGGCGGTGTTAGGATAATACTTTTCTTATTGACAGTCTCTGTCCATAAGGGACATGTGAGTGAGAATGGGGGGTAAATTTATGATTTCCCATCCAGTTGTCACAATTTTATTTGGAAAAGGTCAGTTTTACATGTTTGAGAAGCCTATTCTGTAGCGTGAGGATCCCTTGGGACACATATGTGTTTTTCCAGCTTGTCCTGCTTATGTCACAAGTGAAGTTCTGATTCCTGGATCTAGTGTTTTGGTGCTGTCTGTTTTGCCCATTTTCAACAGACCCATCAGGGATGAGTCTGATGAAGCCCTGTAAGTCAGGCAAAGATCCCCTATCAGCAGTCTGCAGGGGACTGAATACAGTGAGAGAGCCTTTAGGCGATCAGTGTAGGACAGAGTATTCATGCTCTGAACTCTCCTGGTGAGAAATGTTTGTGGGTATTCCAATGGTTGCAAGTGTCTGCTCAGATACATGGCACAGGGGGCATTGTACTCCATGATGGCCATGATAAGGGCCGAAAAGAGTGGAACTATAACTCCCTTGAACATGGATGGCATCATCTTACCTATAAGTATTATGTGGGCGTTTTAATTACAGAGCCTCAGGAAGGTAGTATTAATAAATTCCACTGTGTCATCAAGACTGAGGTACTTTAGAGGATGCCAGTTACATTCTTTGAGGGATGAGAAGAATGTGAGTTGGTTAAAGTTTATTTTTTGACGTAAGTTATGGTAGATGACAGGTTTAGATTGGTATAGGTGTTTTTTGAGTAGGAATGTTGTGGAGTGATTACTGAGGCTATCTGATAAGCTGCCTGTTGTATATGACTGGGGACTCTTACTGACTAGTACCCAGTCCAGGTTAGTGTGCTTGTTGGAGTTTTATTTATCCTGGTTGGTGACTGGACTAGTTGGATAAAGCCATGAATGTTGAAGTGATGGGTTGGCTGGTTGCCAGAACAGGATTGCCAGTCAATATTGAAATCACCTACAATTATGGTTTCTTGTGGGAGATGGTGGGTAGGCCAGCTGAGGAGTTTTTCTACCAGAGTGATGTTTTGGCCTGGTGGGAAGTAGCATCCAGTTATGTTAATGGTTTTGTTTTCATTTATTTTGAGATTGGTATATATTATTTCTTCATTGCCTATTTGTGGAGTTGATGAATTTAAGATCTGGATGTTTAGAAGCTGTTTAAATATTATAGCTACAGCGCCTCCTTTCTTGTTTTGCCAGTCTACTGTCAGTATGCCGTAACGGTAGGGAGGATTTGTTCACTGTTAATGTGAGGTTTTAGCCAGGTTTCTGTCAGGATGACTATATCTGGGGAGTACAAGTATATGGTGGCATGGACTTTATGGACCTAGTTGGATATACTTCTAATATTTACACTTAGTAGAAGGAAGTCACTTGGCTTTCTATTGGCTGTGATTTGGGAGAAATTGTGGTTTCTAGTCTGATTATGAGCAGTGTTGTTGGAGATGGTATGGCCAGTGTTGGGGTGGATTTCTACACTTAGAGGCACACCCATAGGATAAGTATATTGCTGGTCGAGCATGGTTTTGTGTCTTCAGGACTATTTCATATATGTAATTGCATCATTATTTTATTTGTGAGACCTTGGTATTACAGATAGTCTGTTATTTGCAGCAGGGCACTGAATTTGATTAGGCCATGCACAGGGATAAAGGCAAAAATCATACTAAGCAAAGCCGTTGTATGTACTGTAAACCAAAAATATTTTGAGCTTATGTAACTAGTATGAACCAGTTTCCATAGACACTCTTGCACAGTCATTGAGAAGGCATTGCTTGTTAGACATGAGCCTGAGTAGCAAGTGGGTGGTGACATGACACAGGAATCACAATGTTCAAAATCCTGTGTTGCAGTTATGCCCTCCTAACAGCGTTTATAGTCCAAGCCTTTGGCTTCAAGGTTTTGAGTGATTTTTCTTCCAAATTATCTTCATATGCCACCTGACCAATTGCTTCCTGCTCCACTGGTTTCTTCTTAATGTGGATATCTATTACTCTATCCTATTGTAGTGCCCATTGTTAAGGGGTGATCTACGCCTAAAACAGAAGGTGTCCACGAATCCATCCCTGATGGAACTGTTACACATTCACAAAACAAACTGCATAAGGGTCACCAAGCTAGGGATCTAAACCTGATCTGCGAAATGAGCAAAATATGTGGGAGAGACAGATATGAGTCTCAGAGAATACCCTTCTCTGAATCAGGCTTCCTATTCATGTAAAACAGAGACCTTCCATGACCCTTTTCAAACAGAGTTTGGATTAATGGATGGGGAATCGTGAATTCACTCCAGTTTTCAAACCAAAAGGATCCTTGAACCAGTGCTAGATCTTTCTGGTCTAAACCCTTTTGTTTACACTTTGAAGTTCCATATGTTATCTTTCACTATCTGATAGGTTCATAGGTTCATAAGTTCATAGATTTATACTAGGCTATCTGCCCTAAGGCATTTATAAGCCTAGCCCAAATTTTTGTGGCTTACGCCACCCCTTATATGAAAATATACTGTGCCCATTAGTTTGTTGTGCCTCTGTCCAGCAGTGACACAGAGATGATTCCCCGGGTAAACCTATGATCTCCCATCCACAGGTCAAGATTTCTCTTGAGCAGAGCCAGCGAGGTGCTCTGCCTCACATGGACCGGGATTTTATTCCACAGCATAGGGAGTCTCTGAGTGATAAATCTATCACCACAGCACGTCCTATTTATATCCGTGCTAAGGGTTGAGTCGCTTGCTGTAGTGCTTTTGGTGGATGTGGATTTTTTGAGGTGGAGCATGTCCATTAATTCCGGGTTGGACATGGCCTTGTATGTCAGGCACATGTCACCTCTGGAGCAGATGGTATGCAACTGAATAGAGCTGAGTTTCTTCAATCTGGCAGCATATGACATATTTTGGAGTCCCTTTATCCTTTTGGTGAGGAACTTTGGGGTCTCTCCAATTGCTGCAGATGTCGGGTGAGATACATCCCGAATGGGGCATTGTACTTGATCATTGGTCTGATAAGTGAAGAGTACAGGGAACAATGACCTCACTAGATCTGGATGTGAATCCTTCATGATCAGGTGGGCAATGTAGAAGGTCTTTCTAACCACTTTAGCAACGTGGAGTGTCAAAAGAAAGGCCACTGTCAACCTGGGTCCCCAGGTCCCTGATAACCTCTTCTGTGCTTAGTGGATTGCCACCTATATGGTAGCTTGGCGTTACCTTGTTTTTCCAAGGGTATGACTATACATTTTTGGCGCTTAACTTCAGGCCATGGCTCTGGCACCAGCTATCTGTTTCCGTGAGTCCCTTCTGAAGGATATCCGTGTCCGATGCACTTTCCACTATGCCCAGTTTGCAGTCGTCTGCAAACTTTGTCAGCCAAAGTCCTCCCATGTTGGCCTGTACTTCTGAGAAGTAGATGCTGAACAGTAGGGGCCAAGGACCGACCTGTGGGACACCACTTGTGACCAGCTTGGAGTCTGACATAGCGCCAGCAACTCTAACCCTGTGGGTTCTGTCCTTAAGCCAGTTTGCAAACCCATCTTGTGACATATGCGTTTACATTTAAGCTGGTAAGTTTTTCTACAATACCCGAGTGGGGTATTGTGTCGAAAGCCTTTGCAAGGTCAAGGTAGGCTGTATGGACTGCCTTTCCCTCATCAATGGCCTTGGTGACTGTTTCGAAGAAGTCGACCAAGTTCAAAAGGCATGATCTTCCCTTGACGAAGCTAAACTGGGTCGGGTCCAATGTCTGCAAGTCCCCTATATCTTTGTTTATGAGCTCCATTATGATCCTCTCCATAGCTTTGCAGACTAGACTTGTTGCTTATGGGGCGGTAATTACCAGGGTCCGAGAGGCACCGCCTTTGTGGAGTGGGACCACAGTTGCCGCACGCCACCCCTGGGCACGTATCCTGTGGTAAGGCTGAGATTAAACAGCTGCCTTATGTGCGGGTTTAATTCCTCATTTAGCTTGTGTGGCACACAGCCGGGGACACCATCCGGTCCCATTGATGCTGTGTTTTTAGCTTTAGAGAGAGCAGCTTTCACCTGTGCATTTGAGATGTCTGGGAGGCTACACTGTTGGGATAGTTATCTCTCCTTTAGGGGGGGAGAGGGGGTGAAGTTTGCACTGAACCTGTCTGCCAGTATGTTGGCAATGTCTGTGGGTTCAGTGATTTTTGTATAATTTTGGACTAATTCTGAGCATATCTGGGAGTTTCCACCCAGGTTCCTAACATAGCTGAAAAAGGCCTTATGATTGTTCTTTGAATCCATGGCAATTTTTCTCTCAAAATTGGCCTTAGTTGATTTTATGAGTGCTCATATTTTTTTACTAATAATGATCAGGGGTGACTTCCTTTATGGATTTTGTTCTATCATGTAATAGCTTTCTTCTTATTGTAAAGTTTGTTAATGGCTGGGGTCCACCAGACTGGGCGCTTGCCCTTTGTGGAAAGAGTCTTGGTTTTATTTGGGATTGCCTGATCTATGCAGTCCTGGAGGTGTTCATAGAAGGCATTTGTAAGGGCTTCAGCTTGGGTTGTGGTTTGCACTGGCTCAGGGGCCTTGAAGGATACCACACCTCTCTTGAGTAGTGTGAAGTTTGCTTTAGAGAAGTTCTTCACTGTGGTCTTTTGTTTGGGGTGGGGCGGGATGTGGATTTCCAGTGAGATTAGTTTATGATCAGATCTCACCAATGAGGGATATACTTCCGTGTGGAGCATTTTGTCCCCATGTTTGTGATAATGAGATCTAGTATATTTTCTCCTCTCATGGGAACAGTGACTAGTTGTTCCATGGCATTTGAATTTATGAACTCCAGGAACCGTTGGGCTAGAAAGTTAGGGCTTGAGTAATGTTCCCAGTCTATATTCGGGTAGTTGAAGTCACCCAATATGATGGTGTTTGGAGATACATTTATACCCTCCAGTGTCTTCAGGAAGGCTGTGTGGGGTTCCTGAGTTTGAGAGGGTGGCCTGTAGCATGCTACAATCTGTAGAGCAGTTTTGCCTATGGTTAGTTGCACCTGGATGTTTTCCAAGCTGCGGCGTTGCCACCAACCTGGAGGTGTGGGTATCCTTTATGAATATGGATACACCCCCTCCTTTTGTGGTGTGGTCCGGGTTTTAGGGCCGGAACGCATGATATGAGGTAAAACCTAATAGTGCCGGGGTGCTCTCAGGAGCCTTGAACCAGGTTTCAGTTACAACACAGACATCGATGTTCTCCATACTGAGAAGGGCCTCGAGTGCGTGCATTTTGAGATTTAGACTTCTGGCATTGAGCAGCATTACCCTCAGTACCACTATTCCCTCTACTACCTTTCATGGTAAAGCTGGATCTAAGATATGCCTATTGTCAAATTCCTATTGCCAAGCATTTCATAATATTAGTAGTAATTCATAATAAGATTAAAACTGTATATGATGTTACTGTAGTTCGTGATAGTGGCATTCTGTATTGTGGCCAATTGCTATTGTTCATAGCATATGAAGTGTTTCATTGAACATGTCTGGTGTACTGGGTGTTCCAGCTGCTTGAATGTCAGAAACATGCAGACAGGGACTCCAATGGCTGTAAACCCATCTGATCATCTGCTCAAGCTCAAACTTGAATGTGAGTTCAACACAGATGCTGCACCATCTGCTCTCTTCCTAGGAATCGGATGCAAGCAAGTGTTTGGCATGGACCACATAAGTGGATTTAAGGGAGATGGGAAGGTGTTTTAGGTTGGAGAAAAAGGAGTGGAGTACGGGCTACAATGTTATGGAGTAGGACAGGGATTTTAGGTTTAGGGAGCAATGGAAATGTTAGGGGTACGGACGGGACACGGATTTTATGTTTTACAAAATGATGAGTATTTTGTGGTTGGGGATAGGGATTCCAAGTTTAAAGACAGATCATAGACCAGAGTGGGAAGGGGATGTTAGGTTTAAGAAGTGATGAGAATGCTATAGTTAGGGAGGATGGGAATTTTAGGTTTACTGAACCACAGAGAGCATGATGTGCAAGGCAGTTTAGGTTTAGGGAATGATCGAGAATGGGAGGGGAAGTGGAATGCAGGTATAAGGAGCAATTGGGGCTTTATGGTTGGGGAACAGGCATGTTAGGGATCTTCATTTATGACATTCTTTATGGTGATGATGATTATTATTTTGTATGTATGTGTGTGTGTGTGTGTGTGTGTGTGTGTGTGTGTGTGTGTGTGTATGTTTTCTCATTTTATTTGTTTTCTGAGTGTACTAATTTGTTTATTTGTAAACAGTATTTGCAAAGGACTGTAATAAACATGATTTTGTTCTGTAATAGCATTAAAATAGGAAAATAGTGGCCCAATCCTCTGTGGTAAATAGCTGCATATGTGTTAACAACACTGTGTGTGTGTGTGTGTGTGTGTGTGTGTGTGTGTGTGTGTGTGTGTGTGTGTGTGTGTGTGTGTGTGTGTGTGTGTGTGTGTGTGTGTGTGTGTCATATCTTTCAATATTTAGACCCAGAGTTGTAGACAAAAATAATTAGGGCAAAACCTTCATATTAGATACTTTTACTGGTGCTGTTATCTCAAAATAACTTCAGAATTTAGAATGGATGGAACAAAAGTTTGAGAACAAATTAGAAGTGTTCCCCCAAATTCAGGCGGGACGAGGGGTAAGTGTGGGCTTGTGTATTGGACCTTTATGGTTTATGACTGAAAGTGAATTACTTTTTAGTTTCAATAAATTAAATACATTGATACATACATACATGTGTACACATATACACACACATAATTAAATATTTATTAGCAAGGCTTCAGTAACAAGATGCATGAGTGTTACTAAAGACATTTAGTACCTTCAGAGAAACCCAGCTGTGAACCCCCCACCTCTGACTGCCTTTTTGTGTTGTGTTGTAACTGGTGGTGATAGTAGATGCAAGCTCAAATGATGTGCTAACAGCTTGTCTTTGTATTGTACAGAGACCAGTTTGCACACATTTAAATATCTCCAACTTATGAATGTTCTTCTTTGTCATTTAATGAGATTGTTTACTACAGCTGTGGCCTATGCTGAGACACATTTGGGTATGAGGATGATTTGTGATAAAATGATTTTGATGTATTATGAAGTACATCTGACCTAAGTAATACATGTTTTTTGTTTGTTTGTTGTATCGTACCAGACAGTACATAACATACCCAGACTCCCATTAGTAGTTTGTTTGTTGTATCGTACCAGACAGTACATAACATACCCAGACTCCCATTAGTAGTTTGTTTGTTGTATCGCACCAGACAGTACATAACATACCCAGACTCCCATTAGGAGTTTTTCCTGCTGGAAAATATAATCTTCAAAGATAAAACAAAAAACATCTGCAGTTTAAATAATTACAATAAATTATATGACAGGCATTTAATATTTATAGACATTTTAGACAGTTTGTAGAGAAATTATAGGTAAGTTAGTCTATTACAAACAGGAATTGCAATATGAAGTAAGGGAAAAACACGGTTATGGTATATTTAGAGAGAAAGTCATGGAAGAGAATTTGATGGAAGTAAGTGAAGAAGGGAGTAAAGAGGTACAAGGATTGAAATTTTGTCCTGAATTCTTATAGGTATCCACATTGGTTTTAAAGGTTGCAAGGTAAATAGTTTTTGCTTGATATGTGAAGTCATTCTATTTTACAAATGTGGAATGCACTGGGTAAGGTACTTGTCATGACATCTGGAATCATTTATGTGATAGTGCAGGTTCACTACTAGTTTCATTGTGATGAAGGTGTTCTTAAAGTGCAAGGTCATTCATAGCATGAGAACTGTAGTGGACATGACCCTGTCAGGGATTTGTAGGATGCTTTGTAGAGGAACTGATTTTTTACTCTATCAGAATATCTGGGGGTACTGAAACCAGAGATTTTTTTTTTTTGTTGAGGAAACATTAAAGGGCTTTCTTTTGACAATTCCAAAACTGATGGGGCTCCACATTTAAGAGATTTTTCAACATCCAGATTGAGGAGGTCTGAACACAGTACAAGCTGCCTTAGTCTATCCCTCTCTGCTGACTGTCTTTGCTATTTTAACAAATGTTGCTGCTGTAGTCTGTACTGTTGGTAAGAAAAAGGTACCTAGTTATGATACTAGTGGTAGTGGGTTGCTGTCTGTAGCACTAATAACTAGACATGGGGAGTGCTCTGTCGTACTCCACTAGTGTCAGAACTGGAGATATAGCCACTCACCTGAAATTTCTGGGTTGTAATTGGGAGTCAATTTACTATCTATCAAGTAGGTCAGGTTCATAGGTTGTTACTGGGTTAACGACCACTAGGGCCCTTACAAGCCTAGCTGCTCACCCCTAACCATTTGGGTCCCGAGTGTCATGAACATCCATACTGGGGGAGGGCATGTTAGTAGGGAGTTAACTAAGGATTTTTTGGGCGGGTGTTAGGATAATACTTTTCTTATTGACAGTCTCTGTCCATAAGGGACATGTGAGTGAGAATGGGGGGTAAATTTATGATTTCCCATCCAGTTGTCACAATTTTATTTGGAAAAGGTCAGTTTTACATGTTTGAGAAGCCTATTCTGTAGCGTGAGGATCCCTTGGGACACATATGTGTTTTTCCAGCTTGTCCTGCTTATGTCACAAGTGAAGTTCTGATTCCTGGATCTAGTGTTTTGGTGCTGTCTGTTTTGCCCATTTTCAACAGACCCATCAGGGATGAGTCTGATGAAGCCCTGTAAGTCAGGCAAAGATCCCCTATCAGCAGTCTGCAGGGGACTGAATACAGTGAGAGAGCCTTTAGGCGATCAGTGTAGGACAGAGTATTCATGCTCTGAACTCTCCTGGTGAGAAATGTTTGTGGGTATTCCAATGGTTGCAAGTGTCTGCTCAGATACATGGCACAGGGGGCATTGTACTCCATGATGGCCATGATAAGGGCCGAAAAGAGTGGAACTATAACTCCCTTGAACATGGATGGCATCATCTTACCTATAAGTATTATGTGGGCGTTTTAATTACAGAGCCTCAGGAAGGTAGTATTAATAAATTCCACTGTGTCATCAAGACTGAGGTACTTTAGAGGATGCCAGTTACATTCTTTGAGGGATGAGAAGAATGTGAGTTGGTTAAAGTTTATTTTTTGACGTAAGTTATGGTAGATGACAGGTTTAGATTGGTATAGGTGTTTTTTGAGTAGGAATGTTGTGGAGTGATTACTGAGGCTATCTGATAAGCTGCCTGTTGTATATGACTGGGGACTCTTACTGACTAGTACCCAGTCCAGGTTAGTGTGCTTGTTGGAGTTTTTATTTATCCTGGTTGGTGACTGGACTAGTTGGATAAAGCCATGAATGTTGAAGTGATGGGTTGGCTGGTTGCCAGAACAGGATTGCCAGTCAATATTGAAATCACCTACAATTATGGTTTCTTGTGGGAGATGGTGGGTAGGCCAGCTGAGGAGTTTTTCTACCAGAGTGATGTTTTGGCCTGGTGGGAAGTAGCATCCAGTTATGTTAATGGTTTTGTTTTCATTTATTTTGAGATTGGTATATATTATTTCTTCATTGCCTATTTGTGGAGTTGATGAATTTAAGATCTGGATGTTTAGAAGCTGTTTAAATATTATAGCTACAGCGCCTCCTTTCTTGTTTTGCCAGTCTACTGTCAGTATGCCGTAACCGGTAGGGAGGATTTGTTCACTGTTAATGTGAGGTTTTAGCCAGGTTTCTGTCAGGATGACTATATCTGGGGAGTACAAGTATATGGTGGCATGGACTTTATGGACCTAGTTGGATATACTTCTAATATTTACACTTAGTAGAAGGAAGTCACTTGGCTTTCTATTGGCTGTGATTTGGGAGAAATTGTGGTTTCTAGTCTGATTATGAGCAGTGTTGTTGGAGATGGTATGGCCAGTGTTGGGGTGGATTTCTACACTTAGAGGCACACCCATAGGATAAGTATATTGCTGGTCGAGCATGGTTTTGTGTCTTCAGGACTATTTCATATATGTAATTGCATCATTATTTTTATTTGTGAGACCTTGGTATTACAGATAGTCTGTTATTTGCAGCAGGGCACTGAATTTGATTAGGCCATGCACAGGGATAAAGGCAAAAATCATACTAAGCAAAGCCGTTGTATGTACTGTAAACCAAAAATATTTTGAGCTTATGTAACTAGTATGAACCAGTTTCCATAGACACTCTTGCACAGTCATTGAGAAGGCATTGCTTGTTAGACATGAGCCTGAGTAGCAAGTGGGTGGTGACATGACACAGGAATCACAATGTTCAAAATCCTGTGTTGCAGTTATGCCCTCCTAACAGCGTTTATAGTCCAAGCCTTTGTACAGTGTGCTCCCTGTCACCTGTGCAGATGATGATAGCTGGTAACCTTGACACACTGTAACTGGTGTGAACATGTACTAATGTCTGATGCACAGTGTGAGACAGCGTAACATGATGCAGCAGTCACCAATTTGATGGCAAATGGGTTTGTGTGATGTGATACATGTATTTTATGTATTTTAGGTATCCTTAAGTAATTTGTAGGGCCTACACACATTTACACAAAGGGGAGAGCGCTATGATATGTGCTTTTGGATCTCAGGTGGCAATATTTAGGAGAACTTGGAGTAAGATGTGCAATATTGCCGAAAGGGCACACAGCACTGCCTGGTACAGTGACTTGTAAAAACGTAGACAGGAAAATTATGGAGTCAAAATTGTCATTCTGTACTCATGACACTGACAGTAGTGTGCTTACTGCCTGACTTGACAAGTTTAGTTAGTACAACTGCAAACTGGATGCTGCAATCCAAATTTGATTGAAGGGTGTAAACCCTCTTATGTGGTGTTTTCTGCGAATGGCACGTCTCTTTTGTTGTTTTAAAAAGACCAAAGTCACATTAGTAATGTGAAAAATATGAATAACTGTGTTTGGCTGAGTAGTGTCTGCTGCCAATTAACAGCTCGATATATGACCAGTGGAGCAGTAAGATTTGAAATATGCACAAAGAAAGGCAGGGAGGGCCTCAAAGTAAATTTACTAATATGAATAAAGGACTAAAGGATTGCTAAATAGTTTCAGCTGAATTAGAGGAGATCATATTAAGATCCCAAATGCCTCAGTTATATGCATTATGCAAGTGATACATACATGCACAAAATAATTAGTAGCCCCCCCCCAAAAAAAAAATTCACTGCATGGAGTATAGAAAACAGTGAGTTTTCAGTACATAATTTTACTGTGCTAGCATCATAGACACAGGTTTGCTATCTACTGTTTTACAGTCCTTCAAAATGTGTGGAGATGAATAAAGGACTAAAGGATTGCTAAATAGTTTCAGCTGAATTAGAGGAGATCATATTAAGATCCCAAATGCCTCAGTTATATGCATTATGCAAGTGATACATACATGCACAAAATAATTAGTAGCCCCCCCAAAAAAAAAAATTCACTGCATGGAGTATAGAAAACGGTGAGTTTTCAGTACATAATTTTACTGTGCTAGCATCATAGACACAGGTTTGCTATCTACTGTTTTACAGTCCTTCAAAATGTGTAGAGATGATGAAAACATCATGTAAAATACAAAAACATGTCACTAGGCTAATGTCCCTCAAAGAGATTGTAAAACAAACATAAGTGAACATAATAATGTCTTGTAGAAATAAGGCGGAAATAAAAAAAGTGTACACGATGAAATAATCACAAATTATCCTCAATTCTTTTACGAAATTTAATTTGAAATTTTTTACATAAATCTTTCTGCTGCTGTCTAACAAATGATTCTGCAGGCAGAGGGGAAGACATTTGAAATGGCACTCCCTTCCTTTCAATTGTGAGCTGTCAGTTGCAGTGGCAGTTTTCACACCTCTGCAGTAGTGTGGGAGGAGGGGACTGTCAATTCAGGCAGGACTACAAAAGAACACTTAGAACAAAGGCATCCAATTTAGCTACAACTCTGTCTGCTATTAGATAACTTCATATTATACTGTAAAGCAAGCTGTGATGTAAACATAAATGAGGGTGATTAGCAACAGAAAAGAAGCAGGCCTAACAGAGACGAAATCCAAACTGACAGTGAGTCACAGATTTCCCATTATATGTCAATGGCATGGGAATTCACAGTTATTTCCTTATGTCTGGCATGAGTCACAGAAAGGAGACTTGAAATGCTTTATGGGAAAGAGAAAGGCTTAAAGGAGAAGAAGATCACGTTGATATAGCAAGCCGCATCGGTAGCCATGTTGTGGTAAAATAGCTAAAATTACTAATAAAGCACTTAGAGTCAATTTTAGGTGTTAAAATAGGTCTGGAAACAAAGATAGACTGAAAAAAACATATTTTTTTTAGTTCTAGGGTGGGATTTTCAGAACCATATACAATCTGCTGACAAAAAGAAAAAAATGGAGATTCAGACTTTAAGGAAGAGAACAGAGGACAGGGTGGGAGAGGGTCACAAGGTCTCTTGAAGATCACACTTAATGGAGTGTACATGGTTTTGGGAGGTTTGCGACTTCTTTTTGGACCCCCCTTGTCACTTCTTAAATGTCTGCTTACTCAGATTCTATTTAGACAGTTTATGCTGTTTTTTTTGCTAAAAGTGGATAAGGAGGAAGAACATCCCTTGGATAATTTGGAAAAGGAGGGCTGAAAAATCTTTTTTTTTAAGTAGTTGTTCTATTCACAAGAAACAAACTGTAGAAAAAACATTCCTTATACTTTCACAGCATGTCAGAACAAACCTTAACATATGAGCTTGATAATTTACAATTCTGAAAAGCAAAGTTGCAGAAGTATATCCTTTTTTCCCTACCTATCAATAATTTTCCCATACTTATTACAAAGACTGGGACTGGAATTAATGAAGTGCTTAGCAGCAGTGGAGTCATCTATGGCTATAGCTGCTGGGTCAGGTTTGGAAATAGTGTATAAAAATTTAAAAGACTGAAAAACTTTAAACATCCTATCTGCCTTTTTAGGGACAGCTGGTTATCAGAAAAATTGCAGACAGTATGACATACATCCACTAAAACAGACAGGACAGAAGGAATGGATGTAGATTCTGGAAAATCCTTCTGCAACAATTCATAGCATTTTCTGAGGGACTGAGAATCCTTAGTGTTCTCCCACTGAAAATAATGGAACATACTAACAATAGTCTCAGAGAAAGAGAAAACCTCACATGGAGATTCAGAAACGGAGCTCTCCTCTGAGTCTGAATCAGAAATCTGAGGACAAAACCCTGTACCATTCCTGCATCTTCCTGTTCAGATTCAGAATCTTGAAACTCTTCAGGAAAACAGGCATCCCTCTTTCTTTTAAAAAAACACCAAAGGTGGTCTTTTACCAGAAACTACTCTGCAAGAAGGAGCAATAGTCTGAATTAAGCCCTGAGGCAGACCTAGTAAACTACTCTTATCAAAATAAATTTGAGGAAGGGTAGATCTATGCTTGGTTTTCTGTTACTTTATGACAGGAAAAATGGGGCCAACTGTTACTGACAGCAGCCACTGCTTCCACAGGGATGGGCACAGCATTCTGACACAACAGGGATTGGATCTCCCTTGCCCACTGAGGGGACTCCAAGAGCTGCAGAGGATGCAGAGTCTATACTGGTTGTATGTACTACACCAGAGGGATTTGGGGTAAAAAATTAGTTGTCTGAGGTACAACAAATGACCACAGCAGAGTTACTCACCTGCAGCTGAGATAAATTGCTAGTCTGCTGTGGTGGCAAAGGCTCTTTGCTTAACTTTTTTAAATTTTTATAGCTGGAAGAAGGACTCACCGTAGGACCGACAAGCTACTCCATGTCAAGCTGAAAAGTTTGCCTCTTTCCTGTAAAACTACCAGTCCACAGAAGTTACTTTTTTAACTGAAAAGACTACAGTAAAAAGCACATTCAAACACTATGGCTGCCCCACAATGGAAAATTAAACACAATTTCTCCACAGAAAATATGTTATCAGTTAGTTTAGACTACTTTAAAACTGACAGAAAAACTGAGTGCTCCATTTCAAAGTATGTTACAATCTCAAGACAGTCCAATAAAACACAACAATCCTAGCTTTAAAATAACTTTGTTGAAGAGGAAAGTAATAAAACATCAGTAAATATAAAAACTGATTTTTTTCCACAAAGGGAACTTATCTGCCCAGCAAAGGAAAGCACAAGCCAACCATAAATTCTGAAAAGCCACAGATGGGTGTATTGTTCAGCGGCAGTAAAGCTCTGAAGGGCTTCATGCCCAGACTTGTCTTTTAGTCAGCTTATCTTAAGTTGCTTGACAGTATGGGTGTGTGGAAGGTGCTCTGAAGCTTTGGAAGCTGGACGTCTGTCATATACTTGACAAAATATAAACCATATAGCTACAACTATTGCAACAGTGATCATTTAAACATGTACTTTTATGGTAAATTCATCTTACTCAACTGTACTTTCTGTTCTATTGTATAGAGCTGCATCATTACTAAAAAGTTGTACAGTTCACACATCTATGGCAGTTCTCGATGGATTTTATTATTTTGTTCTCAGTCGTTCAGGTGGCCTACAGTTGGTTTGCCCTAGGGCAATGTTTGCTGAGAAGCCCATTCGTCAATTTGCAGCATTGATAAATAGTTGTTCAAAGAATAGGGGTTTGATGATAACTGGTTTGATAAACTGATATAGACCCAGTTTCCTTGTCTACAAAAAGTCCTTCCTCCACTCGAGACACTAGTCAATCTCAGATTACTGATGGATCCTCTATGTTTATGCCAGTAAGAAAGGGAAATGTTGCATTAACCTCATTTTAAGTATTTCTTAAAATTCATCACATGGTCTGACTCACTGGAGTAGAGAGAGTGAGCCATGACTGCAACCCAGGTCACCAGGTTTCATTTAGTATCCTTGGTACTGCAGGAGACAGGAATGGAGGAAAATGAAAGAAAGGACAAGGTCAACTCGTCCGGCCCAGGAATGTTGGGACAGGTTACGGGTGCTTGGTGAGCATACTGCTTGGTTCTGATTTCTTTCATATACCAGGGAAGTTACCATCCCATGCTTGAGGATAGAAGGGGACAGGACCTCTTGGTGGCAATATTCCTTGTAGAGTGAGTGACAACCAGAGCTGTCAGCCCATTGCAAGCCCTCCTTCCCTCTTGAAACTGGAATATGCAGAAGAGACATAGGGATTAAATGAAAAACTCTCCAACCACCATTGATAACTGCCTACATGATGACCCCTCTTGGCTGCCTCTCACCCTCAATGATGAATTAGTGAGCTGGCCAGTTGGCTGGAAGGGCTTACGATCAGCTAAGATTTTTAAAAATCATTACATAAACTAAATATTAGCTTAAAAATGTAATGTAAAAATCACAGCTTTTTTGTCTGTTTTCCTTAAAGCTGTGAGCTATTTTGGTTCATTTTCATTTTGCCCTGTGGATGCTGAGTTCACTGCTGATCTCTGTGCTCACCTCAGTACAAATAATCCCACTGAGATGTGACACACAAAACATATTATAATAAGAAACATTCATTATTAAAAACATTAATTATGGTGATTTATACATTGACTTAAAAACATTAATGATAGTGTGGCACATAAGGTACCAAGGGGACATTTCAATAAACACTCCTGCATACTGTTTGATGCCCCTGAGAGAGCTGTGAATAGGTACGGCCATGAGCTAACTATATATATATATATATAGACTCCTTTTTTATGTCACTTGTCAGGCACCCTGCTGGAGTGATGGACACGCAGTTTAATGTGTGGAATGGTCTGTTCTTCTGCTTCCTGCTATTATAATTATTTATAGTGATAATATATTTATTTTGCAATTGTATTTTTTCTGTGCTATCTTGTTCAAGTGGCAGTAGGAAGTATAATTCTGAAACAGGGAAGCTTTTTTTAAATGATGGACAAACAAAATTCTATGCTGGCTTATCTCATTCATAGATCTCAGTATTAAAAAAAGTGTCAGCATACTTTCCAGTCACCTGCAGCTGAGGTCGATTGCTTGAATATTCAAAAACCAAGGACTCTCTTGGTTTAAGAAATGTCATTAAACATATGTTTATCAGCTTAGAAATTATTATATTTAATTACACATGTTCATTTAGAGTTTTTACTGTTTTTGAACGTTCTGCATATTTCCATACATGTTTTAATTTTTTGAAAATAGTTGTTAAATAAGTTAATATGGGAAGAGTAACTTGTCTTGGAGTTTATTAAAGTTAAAGAAATGTGAAGTATTCATACCCTTCAGTTCTGAGTTGTGTTCTTAACTTACATGTGTACACTGTGCGTCTAAAAAGGTATTGGAAATATATAGTGGGTAACCTGCTGAGAACAATCAGTTTTACCTAGTGGGCATCACATGGTTAGCAGTGAATTAATAAGCAAACACGATTTATGAGGTAGGATGGAAGCCATCTTTGGTTATAAGAGAAGCTAAGGAGTGGTGCCATTCTTCTTCTTCCTTATTGAAGAATCAGTCATTCTGTTTTGCTGTATCCGCAGAAGAGTTGAAAGATTAAAATGTGGTGTAGCATATTTTTGCTTTTGATGGTGTCTCCAAGAGCATCCAACAACCAGTGGAACAGCAGCTGTACATTACAAGCCTCAACACTTGATTCATACTTTAGAAGAGGAGATGTTATCATTGGAGCCACAGTTCCTGCTCACCTCACCTATATTTATGCACAGAATACCTTCAGGGAGACACCTAAGCCAGTTACATGTTACAGGTATGTGCCGTCTTTTTATTGTTAATTCCCATTGAGATTTTAAATATCCACATTTCAATACACTTGCAGAGAAGATGTCCTCAGAGCTCAAAAATGCAAATTCATATGAAAGAGGGGATGGGTATTCATCAAATCATAGCCAGAGAGACTTGAGAATTATGAAATATTGGAGCTTTTATGGTCACCTACTTTTCCATGAAGCAATGCAAATTAATATTGAAAGTCTGTTCAAACAAAGACATCAGATGGTATGAAGAGTTATCGAGTTAAACAAAGAGTATTACTGTTAGTCTGGGACACTTAAAAGATAAATTAAAAAGGAGATACAGAGTAAAATGAGGAACAGTGCATCCCTTCTTATGCTGACTATTTAAGAATGATGTTTATTAAGAACCTAAATGATAACATGTTTTTTTTTAGTGCACCATATTTAAGAAGAATCACAATAAATATTTCAGTGCAATAAACTGAAATAAACCCTCAGTATATACTTTGAATCATTTTTTTAAATAAAGGATGTACAGTGAAGTGTGCCAGGCAATATAATGTAATTAACAGGAAAGCAGTACAAAACATGGATACTGGGTTTGAATCCCACAGCTTTGTCTTATTTTTCATACCATGAAGGTATGTTATTTAATATGGTGTCATAAGGAGAAGACACGATGAAGGAAGTCTCGAGTCATGACTTAGCTAAGAGCTGTGACACACTGATACCATTTTATTGGAATATACTGAAAAGGGAACTGGACTAAATATCTTCAGAGGAGGGATAATCACTGGAGGGAAAGTTTGAGAGGGTAGATGGAGGGGTGTGGGCTAGAGAAGAGTGATTCATCTCTGCAGTTATGGACAAAGCCTGGTGGTCCTTTTCCCTGGACAATTTTAGTCTAGCTATAGGAGGTTCCACTCATTCCTTCAAGGAAAGGAAAACTTAAATAGTTTTTCAAACTTTGGGAATGTCAGTCAAATTTAGATTGGAATGAAATAAAAAAGCAATGATAGAGCTGCAGTAAGTTTCTTGGTTGAACTGCAGATGTTGTAAAAGCTACTATTTCTGGGTCATTTAAGAAGAATGACAAAAGGGATTTAGCAGAAAATCCCATGGAGTGCTTATCTAAGAAGGAGCAGGTTAGACTTTCAGAAGGAATGGATCTGTGAAGATTGTGCATATGAAGTTGCCACCTGTTGATCTTTTCACAGGACATACCTGATTTGGGCAGTTGTGCCAAATGAAAAAGAAAAATGAAATATAAATCTTTA